>NW_017386094.1:80454-192687 GCF_000237925.1 Schistosoma mansoni | reverse complement strand
CAAGTTATTTAATTTTAATACTTTGACTGTATCTTTCTGTTCCTTTTGTTTTGCTTTATTTGATACATTGACTTCTGATATTTGTCAGAATAGGTTTAGAACTGAACAGATTTTTAGGTTAATTGGATAAGCCGTACTGAAATCAATATATCGACTTGCGTGTGTCTGTTTACGGTACAGAAATGATTTGAGTTATTACTTTGAGGTCATAATAGTGTTATTTCAGCTTCACCTGCTAAATTCCATCAAAGTCGAATTCAAAATCCTTATCTGCTGACGCTTACTTAACCGGAAGATTTTAATAAACAATTCATAAAATGAATTAAAGCTTCATACCGTTTCACAAGTCGTTGAGTATATGGACTTATTGACTTAGTGCATAACAGAATATAAATGAAAATGAATGGTGCTGGTTTTCAGTCCCTGAAATGCCCTAAATAAGTTGAAACGCACGTCAGAGTTTGACAAACAAATCATCATTGTTACTTAATTTATAGATTTGAATGTTGCCTCCGTGTAATTTGCATTGTGAAATAATATGTAACGAGTTGAACGCATCTTTCTCAGACATCCAACTGATTTTATAGTAATATAACTCAGAAACGTACCGATTTCAATTGTAATTTACTGGTTGATCATTGGTCACTCTCAATAATCAAAACGATGTAAACCATAATTTTTTTTGTTTAGGGCAGTCATCACTGTATCCGTTATGAAAAATTCTACAGTTCCTTAATTTTACCTCACTCCTCAAATGGCGCAAACAACATGTTGTACTTAATAAAGTAGTCGAAATCTAAAGTGTTGTTTTCCTTTTAATTTATCATAGAAGATTACATCGCCCATGATATACCTGTTCCTGAAAAATGGATTAAAAGTGGTACATTGGTAGTTTATGAAGTTATTGGAAGTACGTGAAACCTTATTTAATCAGCACTTACTACTTTTTGCACTTAAATACATCATTTTTGTTCGTTGAAAATTGAAAATTCCATGTGTAACTGTAGTCAGCCAATAAATGATATCTAGGTCTATGCCTGAAACGACGTTTCATTTACTATTTATAACTATAAGTCGATTGGTTTTAGAATATTAAGAAGGAATAAGGACAGGTTTTTGACTACATTAAAGTTTTCACCATGATGAAATTTGCTTATTCACAAACTGAAGGATGGGATACTTTCGGTTTCGAAAAATATTGAGTGTTAGTAAGTGATTGTGCATTGACAAGGAAGCGTCTGTTAGTCTTTCAATACATGTGATGTAGAATGTTTATGAGGCATTGAAAATGTAAAAACAATCCATGTGATAGCAATTACCTTGAAAACAACTGTCTGATTTCTGAAATTTCTGCTTTGTCTAGTCACGTATACAAATTACAATTTGTCATAGTCAGTTTGAGAATTAATTTCATAGTACGTCGGAGTGGCCGAGCGGTCTAATGCGCCAGACTCAAGAGTGAGTGCGTAAATGTGTTCGTTCTCACTAAAATAAATATTGAATAACTATAATCACTTTTCAGTCCACAATGTGTTATCCTATTGAAAGAATATTTCGACTACCTAGAGGATCTTTCCATTATTCAATGATCAGATGGCCTTATACATATTCATCGAATAAAATGCTACTTTCATAACCGATGAATTTTGTTGATTGAACTCGTCTGATGCATTCACTGACAGCACATAGACCACAATGCGACCACGTGCATCTATATGTCTGTGTGTCTATGAACAACCAAATTTTCATGCACTGATCTCATTCACCAAAATGATTTCATGGAAAGAAAGTGTATAACCATTCAATTCAATTGTAATAAACTTTGCTAAACTCAGTGACAACGTAGTATGCAAATGTCTGAATCCGAACAGTTATTGAAATCTCTCAATTTCCCTCTATCAAAATCTGTCACTTATTCTTTAAACTCAAATTTGTTCCATTCAATTTGAAATATGCAGTCGTGAAATAGAAGTGAAGTTGAAGGTGTACTGAGCTTTGCATTATGCATTGCGATGACCATTTTCCACCGAATGGATTAGTCACATTACTCAGAAATCACCATCACATCATTGTGTAGTAGTTAAACGTTTTGTATATTTCTTTTCTTTTAATCATTAACTTCAAATGAAATCATCTTATTCTTTTCATAGACATTTGTTCACAATACTATACAAATGAAACATGTCAAAATGCAACGACATCGAACATGACATGTATTTGGTGTGAGAAAGGGAAAGCATGTATAGAAAGTAACGATCAAAACACTCATGGCTTGAAAGTCAATGACTGCCGTGTTGAGGTTGGTACTTGTTAAACTTCATAGGTCGTTTGCAATAACTTCAAATTATCCATTCCAAAAAGTGTTTTCATTGCAAAAAATACTTTCATTGTTATCAATAAGAACTGTCATATGTGCCAGCCTCAATGACTAAATCAAAGCGTTGCATACGTTGACGAAATCTGATAAGATATGGTTACGGTTCTTCGTTTTTGTGAAAACAGCAATCAATGAATCGAATCATCGCTCACCATCATCGTTTAAAAGCGTATTATTTCTTCAACTTAGTGAATGAGTAGTAATTTCAAAAATCCTAAAAAAAACCGTAGATGTATGTCAATTGTCACAATATACCGGTGAAACCTGTTAGAGTGAAGAAGCCTTAACAGTTAAAAATTGTGTATCACATCAGGAGAATTAGTGAGAGTATTAAGACTTCTATTGTTTAGTGCCAGCACAATAATTTATGATTCTCTATTGAAAAATATGCAACCCCAATAGATTGCTTCAATTAAGCTGTCAATTATAAGCCTATTGATCGATATCAGGATTGTGATTAGATGTGACATCCAGAACACAAACTTCAACATACAAATGAGTCATCATCTAGATGTAGGATAGTGTATGCTGAGCACACGGATTAGTACACTGATTGTCAAATCGCTAGTAGATATCCTAAATGATTGTACGAATGCAAATTCTGCAAATATTTATGAGAATCTCTGGTGTCATCTTTACGGACAATGTTATATAATGAATAATAAACTGAAATACTGATATTGGAACTTTAGTAGTGAATTCTTCTCGTTGATTTATTTAGAAGAACTCGGATATCAACGATTTGAGTACTTCGACACCCGTCAAAGACATTGAAACAACGTTTGGGAGTACTGAAGTTCAAGTTGGTGAAGACCTCATGGAAACTACTGAAGAAACTGATGAACACTCGGTAAATATTTGATATTTAGTAAAACCTGTTAATTCTTTGTTTTTCTTCAGGAAATGACTACTAGAACAACAGAAGAAAATAAACGACACAAGTCACATTAATATTTGTACGTTGTAATTCCTTTGGTCACCTCTCTATTTCTTGTATGCGTCGGTTGTATAATTTGGAGATGGTTACTTAGAAGAAAGTGAAGTAATGAATGATTCTCAAAAACGTCTTATAAATTTGCTTTGAAAACTTTAAACATGTTGTCTCAATTTTGAAATTTGATTTGTCATTAGAATAAGTTGGACAGTTTTCAAATGGTACTATGTACATGATTTTGATTGTTTACATTAAAGCTGATTTATTCCTTTTTATAAAATATTAAATATTGTTTTCAATATATGCGTAATCGCTTTCATATCATAGAAAGTGCATAATATCACAAGAGTTCTACAAAGTCAACTTTTAAATAAGTAGTATTGAGTAGAATAGGGTCAAATGGTTTCCTTCAAAGCTTTGCTTTTAGAATGGTATTAACTACAAGTAGTTTATTCATCAGCATCAACTAAGAGCCTTACGGTTTGAATAAAGATTTGATGGCTACATGCGACAATTGTTTTCGTGAGATAAAATTACAGCGTTACACATCAAATTCCAGTTTTACGAGTCAAACACACTTTGAAATGGACACTGAACATATCTTTAGTCACCTCCATTAAACTGAAGTGATTTAACGTCATGACACTGTGCTTGTATATATATATATATATATATATATATATATATATATATATATATATATATCGAGGGGACAAACAAAATTGGTTAGTTAATTTATTTTTCACACCATCTATGACTACAGATATTAGGTGGCTTTTCTGAAGAACATCGGCCAATCAACGGAATTGAACACATTTAATAGGCACAAAACACAATCGCCATAACCGTGATGTGAGTATATGAAACTAAAAGACTTTGATGTTGGTTTGTTCTCTGAGCTGGGTGGTTTGGTCGTGGAGCTTTCATCGTCCTTCTGAACGACATCATCAGCACAAACGTCGGGTAGAAGTGAAGTGTTTGAATTTCTCCACATGTGATTCACAGCTTGTCCTCTGCACCTCGATGTTGATTGATTCTTATTGACCTTAAATCTGTCATTGTTTATTTCTTTGTTTTGGTTGTATCTCCTATTGGTTTGATTTTTGTTCCTATCTTCCTGAATAATTTTCTTGATTGGTTGATAGATTGGATTGATTTCAATATGTTTGTTTATTGCTGATTGACCTGAGTGCCAAGCTTCTAAAAATTCTCTGGTATTTTCGGAATTGCCTCTGTCCAAAATCTGCACGTTTTCCCAGTCGAATGTATGTCCGTAGTTGTCCACGTGTATTGATATGAGTGAAGAAATGTCGTGACGTCTGACTGCTAATTGGTGTTCATGTAGGCGAAGGTGCAGGGGGCGTCCTCTTTGTCCAATATAGTGTTTGTTGCAGTTGGTAAAATTTATCTTGTAGATGATGTTTGTTTTGTCCTCTTTTGCTATTTCATCTTTTGGTTTGCATAAGATTGAGTGGAGGGACTTTGTTGGTTTGTGGGCTACACCTATTCCGAAGGTTTTCAGCAGCCTTGTTGTCGTTTCCGATATGCCCTTTATGTATGGTAGGGTGATCCTTTTGTTGATTTTCATACCTGATTTCGTTTCTGATGGTGTGTGCGACTGGTATTTTTTGATGAAACTAAAAGACTAGAGCGATCACAATAATGTTATCATCTGCTATTAATGATAACATTTATCACCTCGAAAGCAAATATGTACAACAACGACTCTCGTGTTGTACCACATTTTCTGCTTCATCAAAACTAGCAGATAATTATCCCAAATACGTGTTACATGAATGATAACAATTCAATTCTCTACATTGGAGTTTGTCGTAACACAAAAATCTCTGGTTCTACTTGCACCACAACGCGTTCAGACCAGAGTTCGGAACATTCTGATATCTAATACAAACCACTCTGTAACCGCCGTTAAATTACATAACGTCAACACAGACGTTATTATCCTTTTTATACTCAATTACTTCGTGTTTAAACTCAGTTCGTCACAATGCACACTCAATTTTATATTGAAATACAACACACTATCCGCAGCCTCATCAGACGAATCAGTTTTTTTTTACTTTTCACCAAATCACAGTGATCTTTTTCAGCTGAAAACTCAGAACAGAATATTCATGCGTACTTTCTCGATTTCCCTGACAGTATAGATAAACGTAGTGAAGACTATCTTATATGCGTTTGAGACGAGTTCGCAAATAATAATGTGAAAGGAGTGCTCTGAGCGGTTTAACTCACAAGTTTGAAAACATGTTAGCATCTCAGCCGATTATTCACCTAATGTCTGTATATTCATTATCACAGACACTTGTGCTACTGTGAGCTATCTCGTTGTTCATTGATTTGAGAATATTTTGCATTTCAGTGTGCGGCTCATTATATGTTATTTGAACCACTCTGGTGCAAACAAATTATCCTTAAAGGTCCATCATATGATGAAATTTGACAAAATAATAGGCTCTCTTCTAGTCACAGTGAATTCATACTCTAGGTAACTTGACCTAGTTTTCTTTTAAGGTATCGTTACACTATCTGCACAAATACACAAATAATTTGATGGTGAAGACCATAGGGAAGATGGTGATTTTCACCATACAAACCTTTTAATAGCGTTCTCTGAAAATATAGAGATTGTAAACATACAGATATGGTAGTATACTCAGATCGAGACATACTGTTTCGGAAGAGTAGTCTCGTGGAACTAAAGATATATTTCACTGAATCAGTTGTTTGTTTCCGAAATCATCCACACTCCAGTAAACATATAAATCCATTACGTCTAACGAATATGTTATACTGTAGTGAACAGAACATTAATTGGGGACAATCGAATGTATTTAAGCAGAAATTACAGACTATCTCAGTAAATTCTGATAACCAAACAATGAACAGTCAATTTGCAAATTAACAACCAATTGTTTCAATCTTCTCTGTTTCTTCTCTAATTTCATTGCTCATGCATTTTTCAAACGATTGCACTTCATTTCAGTTCTTTGCTCATCGGTCTTCTGCCCAAATACATTCTATGTCTGACCAACACCATATACTACTTATATGGATATAAGTAGACCACACCAGTTAAGTACCATCATTACTCATGACACGTAAAGAAATGTTGCTTTCAAATGAAAAAAATTAAAGTAGCTGAACAATAACTACAAGGTCCATTTCAATTTAATAATCTCATACTGTGTGAAGCATTACTCACCAACTGTTAATGAATAGTACTGAATCGAAGGTTTAAAATCAACTTTCTCGCTGTGGTTTATAATCAGTTTCACATATATATATTTATGTATATAAGTAGTCACTTCAGTTTATCTACTTAATTCATTCATCTACAAATAAGTAGGACCACAACTACATATAAGTTTGCTCTAATTGTATAATTAGTTGAACATGTTTTGATGAATTAGCTTGAAATGAACGAGCTTGTTGGCGTGAGGTTGATGGTGCGTAACCAAGTACTCTATATTTTCTACTGAGAAAGTGATGCGAAAAATTTTATCTTGCAGATTTTGGTATTTAAAACTATTGGTGTTTAACGTGTGAATGATGGTACTCTGCGTTCTGTCCAATATCAGGCCTGCTCGTTAAACGGTTGTTGTGGCCGTCTTCTGCGACGTTTGAGCGAAGTGTGTCCAATTAACTACCTTCACGACTAGTAGGGTGGAACATGTTTACGATGATTATATTGTTGCCTAATTGCAATGATTCCTTTTTTAGCCACCGACATCAAATAGGTAAATTTAACCCTTCATTGTAGAAAACTGTCTCTGTTAGATTCGGAGTAATATAAGGAAGTGTCTTGGGCACCCTGATCTTCTTAGTTTTTATCACTGCTATTGGTGAATGTCTTTGCTTGGGTAACCCCTTTCTCTGTGCATATGATTGTAAAGGCGTGTATTCATTTTCTGATCATGAGCTGTACAATAATCAAATTTGCATCAGCATGGAGCTTACCAAGGTAGCGCAGTGGTGCTTAAAATGACGATTGAAGCTCAACACAGCTAAATGTCAATGGATATGCTTCCGCAATACATCACTCGAAATAGGTTTCACCATGATTAGTCAGGTGCTATCTACCATACATGCAGTAGTAGACTGAGGTATACCTACGATTTGTCGTTAACGGAACAGGTATTGAACCAGACCTTCTAGTCTGAAAGTTTTATAGGTTACATAACTCGTAACCTTAATATCAATGCATTACGTATTTTGATGTTCAAAGTTCTATATGAATTACTTTGCCTTTAAATTTTCCAAATTTAGAGTAATCAGCCACAATCCATCTCAAAGATGAATATAGGCTCAATATCACGTCAAAATTTTACTCTGAAGAGTTTTTTTTAAAATAAGCCGGTGTGACCACTTGAACTCACTTAATCATCTTCTTCTTTAGAATGACGTAATTTACGCCATCCCTAATTACATTACACTGATATAAAGGATCTAATGTTACTTTGATTTGTTCAACCTGATCATGTTTGGAAATAAAATCGAAATCGTAAACACAAAAGGAAGTGGTCATTGAACTAATTTCAGCGTAGAGCATCTATGAAAGGATTATTGTATTAATTAGGTTCATCTAGTCAAGCATGAATGTATGCAAAATCATCTGGATAATAGTAACAGAGGGATTATTGTGAAAGCGATTTACTGAGATTAGTTGATCATGTGCCTACTAGTTACTTTGGACCATATTTTTTTTGTACATTATAACCCGGTTTGTTAGTTAATATTTTTTATTCATTCAAGCCAACATCGATTGATATAAATGAAAGTATGTTGTTTATATTCCCTACTAATCAACGTGTATGTTTTTCTTAATCAAGAAGGTCTCTACCTAAACTCTTAAGATACTTCATGAAGTTTACATAAATTATGCTCTCTGCTTTAATCTTACGGTGTCTAGTTGTAGATATTTATCAATAACTCGTTCTGACACTGGAAATAACCTCAAGGAACAACGTTCATAAATCATCAGGCTATACACTTAGGAAGAAATTAAAAAAGTTCCCTGATGATGCATTGAATTGCCGTGAAACATCTCATAAATGAACTATTTAACAATTACTAATCCAGCAAACATAAAACAATCTCCTATGTCCCATGTTTGTTCTCTACATTAAATGTTCCCATTTATATCAAACTGATTATGCCTGTAAACTGGTGTAAATTCTGTAATTATTATTTTTACACTATATAATAATATTTATTCCCTGTTGAGTCTTTCAGTCTGCAAAAATCTGGTATCAGGTGATTATTTCGACTTTAGAGTAATGATACTTTCAAAGTGTCATAAAATTCTGATGTTAAATTCTGAAACCTCTTCTATGCAATGAAGTTCTGATTAGAGCCTATTGATTTCACATGATGATTGACTTATTTTCTTAAAACATTTTAATGAATTTGTACCAGGAAACATTCTTACAAAGAAAGAATATGAAATAAGACAATTTGATTCACTGTTTGTTGACAATGATGCTACAAGTTTTGATTTACTTGTAATCCATATATTCAATAAACCTTACACAATGAACTGTTAGATTTACTGCTCATGTTATTCGATATTGTGTCAGTGAGATCAATATTTCACTATTCTTTATGAATAAATAATAAGTATTACTGAGTTCATCTTACTTGAGAATAATGAATGTATCAAATATATGATGTATTCAAATCTTCGATTCGTTCTTACAACTGAAAAAAAAATAATGTTTGCAAGAATTCATTTAGTATTGCTTGTTTGAATCTTCCCATCACCCTATCGCACAAGCAAGTGGCTATCAGGACTCAGTGGCCGAATGGATAACGCGATGGCGTTTGAAGCGAGGGTACTGGGTTCGAGTCTCAGAGTGAACATCAACTCTGAGATGCAGGTACATCCAGTTGACGAGTCCCAAATAGGACGAAGTGGTTTGTGTCCTGGATTCCACTGCTAGCCACTATCCATCTCTGCTCAAAATGTTTGCAAGAGTTTGAATCACTCCATTTATATTAAAGGCTGAAGTTAATCAGTCTCCGCCAACATCTGTACATTCTAAACGTTGATAGTTTGACCACATCTGAACGCATTAGTTAAGTGAACAGTAGTCTGACATTCAAAGAAAAAAAAATTCTCAGTTTGTTTATTATTATTAAGATAAAAATGTGTCCAGCTAACAATTTTCCAGTTGGAAGGTATCAACTTCTCGCATTCTAATTTCCATCACTTTACAACTCGAAACGTTTGATCACACATAAAGATAGCTGGTAAATTACTAGCTTCAACTGTTAACCGAGTCGTTTGTAACACATTGAATCATAAGCAATGGTTGTAAATATTCATATAAATTGTGTAAGAATATAGGTATCATCAGCAAGGTTTTACTTGATAATTTCAAATCAGTTGTGTATTGGGTAGATTGATATGCATGAACTATTACAGTTGTACATACCCCAGTGAGTAGAAAGAATAGACTTCTGACGTTTCGTAACTCATTGTCAGCCACTTCTTCAGAATAAATCCACGTTTAAGTAGCACAAAGTAACAAAGTGGGAGTACAAGGTGGGATCAAACAAAAAACAGATCTCAACAAGTCAATTTAATGTCGTTTCAGTCAAAGTTACTAATCTGTTACATTTAAATGCAGTGCGTCTCTAATGTTTTGCCTGGTTAACCGTTATAACACATATCTCAACGGTGCTTGGAATCAGAAGGCAGAGAGAAGCTGCAACTTTAGGTTATTAACGAATAACGCGGGCCACAAAGTTACAAGCACATGAGTAAGTATTAGCGAGGAAACAAAAATAACGCATACTTGAGATGGCGCGTAAGCCAACTCACTTTAATCAAGAGTTCGTCGATATTTATAGACGATTAAGGCTGCATATTTGAGAGACTAGCTTTGAACTCTATGTTCTGATATGCAGTGAAATGAGAATAGAATATTACTTGCAGTAATCGAATAGCGTTTATGGGTAATGGACGATGCAACATTCAGTTATACATATCAATCAACAGATAATATGAATATAAACGTTAATAATCGGCTGGTAATGCGGCGTCGAATACTCGATTTGTGTATAGGCATCAAAGAAGAGATCATCATGAAACAAAAGTTGCAAGTGTTTCGCTCAGGTTGTCGTTGAAAAATAGGAAACGACGACTGCTGCGTACCAATGAAATGAATTAATATTAGTTGTATATCGAGTATATAAGTTCACACTATCAAAAGTATGACACCAAATAAGCAGAGTTCACATAAGGAAAAAATGTCGATAAGATAAAACGATTCGGGCATGTCTCTATCGTGCTGCATAGGATTCGCTGAGTTTGCTATTCGAAAGTTTGAGGTGCCAAAGTTTCTTTATCGACATAGGGTCCTACGTTAATTTTGTCGTGGCCACTTCGCTCGATGGGGTCGCCAAATCTGCATCGTGTTCGTAGGTCGCAGTTACCAATTTTGGTTCGTGTTCACTCGTCGAGATCGCGAATTCTGTTGCGTCTTCGCACGTTGGGGCCAACAATTCTGTGGTGCTATTATGTGATTCCTAATTTGGTCGTATGAATGATCGCTGTCAAAATATATATCCTGGCTATCATCGCACGTAATAAATGACTTCATCCGCGATGATAAATAACGGAGTTAAATAAGTCAAATACGAGAATGTATTTTGAAACGAATAGGAGAGAGCAAAGCGATCACCAATGGCACGCATTGATGATCGATATTTATTGTCGGATAAGAAGAAGTTACAGACATGTGATGAATGGGATAAGAATTGTACACACACATACGCTCATAACATCAATAGTCAGTGTTCATAGGTGAATAATTAACATGGTCAAATCATGACTCATTTGGATAGGTAAATTGGCTTGTTCAGAAGGTAGAATAAGATACATGGGCTTAACATAACAACCGACACTACAACATGTATGTAAATTTTTATGTGTGTGAATGTAGACGGTCAGAGATGAAAAAGTGTGTGAAGGTTGTAATGAGAATGCACAGAATTTTACCTGCATGTACGATTATAACTATAAATGTGAATAGTATCAGACATGGGAACTTGGATGGGTAGTCCAAGTCGGATGGATATTCAAGCATTCTCATCTAATGAAAGCAGTTGAATTATTCTAATAATGCTTCTGTCTCCAAATCTTCTCTTACATCCTCTTGCTTATAAGTGCTATATCGGAAGCTGTGTCCAGCTGTAAGCGGGCATCATACCCATAATCTTGAGGGGGGATATGCTTTCTACGATCATGGGAACCGATTCTGTTAACAGCTACCGTTCGTTTGGCTGTACCTGACTTGAATCTTTTAGAATAAAATTCAGGTTGACGGCGTTTCCGAGGTTTAAAATGACTTTCTTCGTGTTCTTTTCTGGAACACGTAGTACAACAATGACTTTTAGACTGACAAAATCTTTTGAAATGCTAATCGCCACATAAACAGCATGCGGATGAAGGTTTGCCGACGTGATCACGATAATTATGCGTACTATAATGTTGTCAGACTTTTGTCTCGACAGCATTGACATGGAGAAACTGGTTACCATTTTCTACCATAGAGGTATCATGCTTCAAATCCACTAACATTCGATATTCAGTAGTTACTTCCTGAAGTGTCATGTTAGAAAAATAATCAAGCGTGCTTTGAATTCTCGTTCCGATATCAGTACGCTCCGGTGAACGCAACCTACAGACAGATACTAAGCATCTTTAATGGTTTTCTGTCATGGAAGACAACTTGAACTTCTCACAATCTAGATTCTGAATTCTTGCATGTTTCACTCAGTCACCTCCAGGTTCTTTCGTCATCTACAAGAACTGCTTAGGGAAAATAAATAGAGATGACTGTTCTCCAAAGATTTGAGGCACAGTTAAAATTCTTTCACCAAACTTAAAATCTCGTGGGTTCTTCGGAAGAATAATGGTACTATAACGTTCATGTTCTATCATACCACACTTTATTAGAAGTATCTTGACTTAAGAGACGTCATAGAGTCTGCAGAGAACAATACGCAATAAATTGTCATGCGTCCTAAATCAAGAGTCAAACGTAACCATTGCTACGTCATCAAAATAAATTCATGGACTGCAATAATGTGTTTTACCAGAAGCAGGGTTTTTTTTATACTGACATATTTTCTGTAATGAAGCTTCCATGATTATGATTTGTGACTGCTCAAACCACTTTTCTTGACGCTCCATATAAGCTTATAGATGCTCCGAAGAAACATTGATCATAGTTTTCCTCGTCGTCACTGATACATCCTACTAAGATAGTCTCGTAACTCACAAGCTAAATCTACACATCGGCTTCAACAAGAGAGAAAAGTGAAAAATATGCGAGAAGCACTTTAATCCAAAAGTTCATTTATATACAGAAAATATAGGATTTTTATAGTACTTCACAAGCCCTTGGGTTTTCCTGAAAATTCTAGAAAACTACTAAATATAGTAGTAATCAGCTAAACAAAACCTCTACATGTAACTTTTCATGTAAGTTTTCATGAAACCTAGCCTCTCCGATTTCTGTCGACAGACTTCAGTCATCGAACATTCTTTAATTCAATCAAAATACCAATTGAATATCTGAATGTAAACATATTCATTTGTAATAAAGACTGGTGTAGGTTTAGAACACCAATATCAGCTTCCAATATGCAAATCATACATTTCAAACAAACAGACCACATCACAACATATATAACAGCAAATAAAATTTGTTCACAATCTTGTTGTTGAGACATTATACAATGAGGATGTAAATAATATTCGCTTATATATATTTTACAGAATTTGCCTATAATTTAATCCTCACTAGGATATAACGATAAGGGAACACTGACGAGTTTTAAAAACTTCATTTAATTCACTTGAGTAATCGGTATATTTGAATAAATTTATGATCAAATTGTATACAGATGCAGCAAGGCAAAGCTAATGATAACAAAATGGTTTGATTGCATACATATTTGGAGAGAAGGATGAATTATCGATTGAGATTTATTCAATCAACATTTTACCCAGAGTCTTTCATGTAACCTAATGATCATAACAGTGCAACGGAATATGCGAATTGTTACTGTTTAAATAAAATCATGTCAATAAAAGAGCATTATAATCATCATAAGCATCATAATCAAAACCGGTTGTATGTTAGTTTCTATGCATTCATAATTTATCTAGCTTGCACTACTGAACATTATCTCAAAAGCACCAAGTGCTGCTTACAAGCATTAAGTCGAAGATGGAATGCAGTCCCGTGAGCAAGCCGTATACTCACAAAGAAAACGGACACATAAAGACGATGATAGTAACAAATGGTACAATTTCTAATATAGAACGGACTTAATAAATTGCACCCTCTTCCATAGATGGTGCATAAATAAAGTTAACCATAATCGAAATCGGTTGTATGTTAGTTTCTATACGTTCATAATTTATCTAGCTTGCACTACTGAACATTATCTCAAAAGCAACATGTTCTGTTTATACATATAATGTTGGAGGTGAAATGCAGCCTTTATCAAGCCGTATACTCATTTACCTTTACAGAATCATATTTTCTACCGCGACGAAAGTCGTTCCTGTTCTGATAGATCAGTATTATCTATTCAAAGCCTGAAAGTTTCATAACGAATTTCAACTTTGTTGAGGATTCTCTTCAGAATGTCAGGATTCTCGTGTGACGTATTAGTTAATTCTCACACAGCAAAGTTGAGTGATATGTGCTTGAATCACCTGAGGAGTATGATGTGTTCGATCTCCTTTAAAATCTGATGGAGTCCACCTAACAACGATATCCAACTTCTATCAATATTGAACACAAACTTTTATTGGATTAGCAGTCAGATGTATCTCCCCCAGAATATTGTGTAACGTTGAGGTAATCTATCACTGTGAGTGAAATGGAACGTGACAAAGAATATGATGTGAATGATCACAGTCTCATAGCCAATAATTATTGAGTGTATTATTTAGTCATGTCTGAAAACATCGTGATTGGTAATGATAGTTCCACAGATTGATAAATTGGAGATTTTAAATGGAGATAATTCTATACGACTAGTATTACTGAACTCATTTGAAATAAGGTGATTTCAGTGTTTATTGATTGCTGAATCAACACCTTCTATGAATTGATAAACAAATTGTCAGTTTTTACTTCATTTTGTCTTGAGAATAGTAGTGATCATATGTTATATGAAAATTTCATTCATCTTTATTCGATGTGTGTTGGTGATTTTCAGTCATATGAGTGTTATAATAGATAGTAGCATTCATCATTATATTGAAGATTCATATAACGTCCACTACATAAAAGAAAATATCATATAAGTTGATTAATTAAAAAGAAATCTGGTGATAAACTACTACAAAGTAAAATGATTTATTAATTGTCAGAAGGGGTTTTGTGGAGATTTAGTATTTATCATAGTTCAAAGCGTGAGTCAATCAGTGGTCTATCGGTTAAGGGCTTCGGCTCGAGACTGGTAGGTCCTCTGTTCGAATCTCGCGAGAGCGGGTTCGTGGATGCGCACTGCTGAGGAGTTCCATAATAGGACGAAACGGCCGTCCAGTGTTTCCAGGTTTTCCATGGTGGTCTAGCTTCAATTGACTCACGCTTTCAACTATGATAAAATGATTTATATTTGAACAACAACAAAAACAACGGCCAAGGTCAACGGACAGATCACACTATCACATAATGTTTACTATTCTTATCATTATTGTTATATTTAGAAAAATATTCCTTACGTGAATACGCATATTGGATTGAAAAGATTAAAATAGTAGTTGTGGTGATTATACATGATATTCAAACACATATTCCTGATTGAATTGTCAAGTAACTATACTCAGTTTGAACAGTTTTGAGAGGACGGAAGAAGCACACGTTCTCTTCTGGTTAAATATATACTGTTCATTGAAGATAATATGTTCCTTTTGAACAGAATCATCTTCTTAATCACTTGGAATATACTAATGAGCCGTCAAAATTTCTGTGTAGTCTAACGATGATGAGATGTTGAAGATTTTTGTCCAGTTAATCGAAATCGAAAAAACGAAATACAAACAAGCAACAACAATCAATCATTGCTAACCATTATGGAACTGATATCACACATCACTATACCGTCTATCACTTCATTCTGTACGATTGTTTGTGCTGATTTGTCAGTTAAATGTGGCATTTGTGATAAGAAGGGGTAGAGTGTGAATTCGAGTGTGTATGTTTGTGCGTGTGTCAATTCTATGATAAATAAACAATTGACGTGTCATTGTCCAGATTTCTCAGCATGGTTTCGAATAATTCATTCAAACAGTTGGAACAACCTATAACAATATACGAAATCAGCTAATGAAGAAACGTATAACGAACATCTTAGTATATGCTACAGCACCTCATACCCTTTTGAGACTGAATAATCCTAATTTCGTTGAGCTCTTCAATTACTTCACTATATAGACAATGTCATTCGATCAATGATAATAACTTATGGATATAATCATTGAGATAATACATTTCGAACAATCTGATCACACATATAGTTGATAAGAATATTTCAAAGTAAAAACGTAAAATCAACCAGACCCAAAATGGTGGATAGGAGGGGGCAAGTTTGACAAAGTTGATAATACGAAATGAATTCGACACCTCATCGCTCTTGATGGTAAGCTAATATTACCAAGGTAGGTTTATCGTGAAAACAAACCGTTTTTAAATAGACAAAGTGGATTTGAAGTTTCGTATGACTAAGGTTTTGATAAACATTGATATACGCCCTTAAACACATTTGAACAATAACACAATAACCGAGTCACGATCAATCTTATGATCTGTTTCAATTTTGTGTTTGGCAATAGAGAATGATGGATGTTTATCCTATGGTGTTATTGTGTCATTTGATTTTATTTGTTTCCCCAACCATCTATGTGTATGTTCATGCACCCAGATTTTATAATCTCGATCACTTCTCCCTATGTATGTGTGACCAAACACACACTCGAAATAGTATACACAGTGAGGTGTGACGCCATCGTTCTCATGTCTTATTATCTAGAGTGATGAAGTTTCGAACTGTTTTCTTTGTGTAAACTTATGTCGGTGTCATTTCAGTTGTGCCGGCTTCAATTCATCAGTTTCAAAATGTTTTATAAAACCGTACTTTCATGCAAAATGAACTGATGGGAATTCCCCGTTCAATACTAGGAAGAAATAAACAGTATTGTAGTGGGCACTGTTTTCAATATGTAAACTTAGAAGGATATTGAAAAGAGGTTAGAGTGGTTCACTGTTTGGTGCCAAGTTGTAATCCATGTAATAATCATACGAATGGTGCTCATGAAATGTATGCTCGAAGCATTCAATTAAGTGTGAGGGATTATAATTAACCACAAAAGAAATAGTAATGATGATAATAATTAGTATTGTTCTTATTAATCTTATTGTAATGGTACTGATGTCAATAATAGTGATTGTAATTTCAATAATATTGAAGAAACTGTCATGTGGAATTCTTGGAAATAAGAAAACTTTTTCAGTATATCTGTGTTGACATTTGAATGTGGATTTAGAGAGTTGAATGTATAATTTGAACACGGGAAAGGATGGATATGAACATAGAGAGAATTAGGGAATAAGTAAAAAACGATATTCAGTTTAAACCTCAAAGTATTCCACCGAAAGTGTTTTGCGAAGATACTTGCTAGATTGCGCCCGTAACCCCTTGTGGAGGAGCATAGGTCGCACACCAGAATTCTCCATCCAAATATGTTCTGGGCAATCCTTACATTTTTTTACATCTGCTATTCATCTTTTTCATATCTGATTCTATCTTCCGACTGAATGTGTATTCCGTCGTATGAGTTGTGGATGATGTTGACCATCTTCTCAGAAACTCCGTAGCGTCGAAGAAGTTTCCATAATGTTCTCCTGTCCGAACTGTCGAGCGATTTCTCACAGTCGATGAAGTTGTTGAATAGTGAGGAGTTCCACTCAACTGATTGTTCCAAGATGATCTGAAGTGTCGCCATTCGGTCTGTACACGACCGATCCTTATGGAATCCAGCCTGTTGATCTCGAAGTCGATGGTCTATTGTATATTTCATCCTGTCCAGCAACACTCTATTGAAATCGTCTCCTCGTAGTAAAAACAGTGTCATGCCTCTGTAATTCTCACATTCGCTCACATCTCCATTTTATGGTATCATGATGAGTTATCCTTCTTTCCAGTCTGTTGGAACTTTTACTTTATCCCAAATCTTCTTGAATAGAAGGTGACGCACGTTTGCATTTACTTCAATGTCTGACTTCAGTGCTCCATCATCACCATCTTCAAAGTCATTATCAGCATCAGCTTACTCACATTCATTGTCAAGATCATGTTCATATTTCCCAAACTTATGTGATCACTTCCAATAAAGAATTGCCTTACATTTATTCTTTATTTATTCTACCGATCAATATCCCGTATGACGTGACTTACTTCGCAGTTTATTCTTCTATTCTACTTGATGTTTGACACTAGTTTTTAGCACTTGAAATAATTTAATTTTAATTTCCGTCATGAATTATTACGAAATTCAATGCTAGTCTAATGCGAACTTATTTGAAAGATGAATTTTATTGAAATTTGTGGTTACCATGTCTGTAGGATTCTTGGGCATTGGATTGATTATGTGAGTATACTAATAGATTACTGAGCATCAGTCAACTCTATGTTTATCTAGTAACCAGTTGTGAATGGATTCTATCATTGTAGTCAGAAAAATCGAAGTGAATAAGCTCTTGTGAGGAATATCGCGATTCGACTGAATCAGAATAATATTGAATGGATTTCTGTTTGAGGATCAATAAACAAGTGACTGTTCGAATATCGGAATTTAAACGTGTTCATCTGTGATAAAGACTGGAGTAGGTTGTGAACAACACAACAGCTTCCGATATGCAAATTATTCACTTCAAGCATATCTGATTTATATGTGTTGAGTTAGTTTCCGGAGAACTCCAACAGAGCCTCCAGAGGCTCAAATACAGCCCCAGCCAATCAGAGTACGATATAACATTCTAGAGTTCCAACGTGGCATGCTACTATTGGTCGGTAGCAATATATGTCGTTAAATGGATTGTCTGAAATAGGATGTTGATTTGACATATGCTAACATCTATAATTACCTATGATTTTCTGTACAAAAATGAACCTTGCAGTAAAGTGTTTCTCTGATACTCGTGTCTTCTCTCTGGTGTTCAAGCCGCAAAGTAGTGCTAGCCCTCGGGTTATCCGAATAGCTTAGTATCTGAATATAGCGTTCAACCTACAAGACATATCAATATGCAAGCCAGACAGACCACATCACGTCATAAAACAGCAAATAGCATTTGTACATGATCAAGCCGTGAAATGGTCATTATTGTGGTTGACTGCAATTAGGAAACTGCAAAAAACTTAGGAATAGTAAATTGTATGATAATTGTAAGTCTAAATGAGGCTTCTAACAAGAGGGATACGAAAGTCCACAATCTAGCTGTTGAAACATTATGCAATAAGTATATAAGTAATATTCGCCCATCAATATTTCACGGAATTCACCGACAATTTATTTCTCACTAAGATATGACGGTAAAGAACACTGACGAGTTTTGAAGGCCTCATTTATTTCGGTTGAGTAATCGGCAGATGACTAAATGCATGACCGAACTCACCTATATTTTACGGTAATGCGGTTAACCAAAAAAAAATTTTCGAGTCCAATAAAGCAAAGCTGCGGGATGGTGAACATGGAACGAATGAACAAGAAGAATGAGAGCCTTCACGGACGGGTTTTGTTAAAAACATGACACAGAATTATCGGAAGGCATGTTTATAACGAATGGAACAGTACACATTCATAATGCAAATGTCACAAAGAAAACGGACAGATAAAGACGATGATAGTAACAAATGGTACAATTTCTAATATAGAACGGACTTAATAAATTGCACCCTCTTCCATAGATGGTGCATAAATAAAGTTAACCATAATCGAAATCGGTTGTATGTTAGTTTCTATACGTTCATAATTTATCTAGCTTGCACTACTGAACATTATCTCAAAAGCAACATGTTCTGTTTATACATATAATGTTGGAGGTGAAATGCAGCCTTTATCAAGCCGTATACTCATTTACCTTTACAGAATCATATTTTCTACCGCGACGAAAGTCGTTCCTGTTCTGATAGATCAGTATTATCTATTCAAAGCCTGAAAGTTTCATAACGAATTTCAACTTTGTTGAGGATTCTCTTCAGAATATCAGGATTCTCGCGTGACGTATTAGTTAATTCTCACACAGCAAAGTTGAGTGATATGTGCTTGAATCACCTGAGGAGTATTGGTTTCCTCAGAAGTGAGGATAAATTTCACTAACGTCTGCCAACCACAATGAAACCTAGCTTCACCGAATTCTGTCGACAGACTACAGGCAACGATTATTCTTTAACTCAATCAAAATATCTTCTCAATAATATCAACTTTATATTTGAATTCGAAGTTGTTGAGACAGGCGAACAGGGCAGACTGAATGACTATTCACCTGCGATTTCAGTTCTGCTGCGAAATGAAGGTTAATTTGAATGGCAGAGAATGATTTATAATATGTTCGATATCACTTTAAATCTGATGGCGTCCATCTCACCATGATATCCAACTTCAATCAACATTCAACACAAATATTTATTTGATGAACAGTCATATATATCTATCCAGAATATTGGGTAACGTTAAGTTTATTTGTCACAGTGATTGATATTGAAGGTGACACAGAGTGTGTTATGGACATTGTCATCAAGATGAATAATCACGATCTCATAGTCAATAAATATAGGACGTTTTATTTAGTCGAGTCTGAAAGTATCGTGATTGTTGATGATAGTTTCATAGATTGATAAACTGAAAACATGAAATCAAGATAATTCTGTTCGACCAGTATTACTGGACTCATTTGTTATAAGATGGTAGATGATTTCAGTGTTTATTCATACGTGAATCTAGACCGTCTATGGATTGATGAATAAACTATCTGTTTTCACCTCATTTTGTCTTCAGAAAAGTAGTAGTCATATGTAAAACGAAAATTTCATTCATTTTTGTTTTGTTCGTTTCAAAGATGATTAGCAGCAACAGAGGGCGGCATTCCTCATTATAATGACAACTCATATCACGCTCATTACACAAAAGAAAACACCATATAGTTTGATTAATTAGTTAAAATCTGGTGATAAACAACACAGAAGTACAATGATTGATATTAGAACGACAATAACAACGACCGAAGTCAACGGACAGATCACAATATTACATAAACGACACTACTCTTATCATTATTTTTACCTTTAAACAAATATTTCTTACGTGAATACGCATATTAGATTGAAAGAAGCCAAATAGTATTTATGGTGATTATACGTGATGTTCAAACACATATTGGTGACTAAATCGTCAAGTAACTGTACTCAGTGTGAACAGTTTTGAGAGAACGGAAGAAGCATGCGTTCTTTTCTGGTTAGTTGTATACTGTTCATCGAGAATAATATGTTACTTTCGAACAGAGTTGTCTTCTTAATCACTTGAAATATACTTATGAATTGTCAAAGGCATTGTTATGTGTAATGATGTAGAGATGTAGTAAATGATTGTCTAGTTATTCGAAATGGAGAAGACGTTACACAAACAATCAACAGAACGAACAACCAAGCTACCCTTGAGGGTCAGGGTAATTTGAAATTACTTTTCAGGAGAATCAGACACCATCCACACTTTCATATGACAATCCAAACAGTACAGTTTAATCTCGTTTAACAGGAGAGTCAGACATCGCCTAGCTCAGGCTTAACCCGAGCAGTATAGCTCAATCCCGTCGCCCCTAGACAGGAGAAGAAGACACTATACACGCTTCAACGCTACAATCTGACCAACGCAGCTCAATCCTGTGGCGCAACCACACAGGTACCAAACACTCTGGTGGACCATTCGCACCATTCATATATACACTCACATCACATGTATAATTATTTCGATCAGTGATTGAGTAAGAACGCTTGAAACCCATCGTCTGGTGTCGGAATAGTAAGACAAGACCACCAACATCATTTTTATCTCATTTGCGAAATTTTCATGTTTCCGACTTTGCAGGAAAAAAAAGTAATGTAAAATTACCCTGACCCACAAGGGTATATTATGTAACTACAATGTTTAACTGTGATCAACCATACAATATGAAAGTATTTTAAGAGGCATCTGAATCACTTGTCTTGAAACTTTTATTTCATTGTTCATAACTTTTGAATGGATTAATATTTTTCAATGGGATTTCTTTTTGTTGCTTATCTATTGAAGTGCTATTCAATGATGTATAACATGTACATGTACATCGAAATTGAAATTTTACTATTTACACCTGCTCTTACTCGCCATGCTATATAGGGGTACTACTGAGTCATAAGTAAATCATCCAGTGGTCAGACGGCTGATCGTCGGTTAGTTCATAGATCAGCGCGTTAAGCGAGGACAAATAACTCTCGTTATTCGATCCCATATCATGCATAGGTGCATGTGAAGGTGGTTCCGATTTGTGCAATAACGTATTCGCGCTGACGTATGCTATTGCCTATTGACAGCATCCATTCCAGTCAGTCACTTGGAATTCTACTCATCCGCTTGTCACGACGGAATAATCTAAGATAAATGCAAAACGCGTTGTGGGACTTCAAGATGAAAAGTATATCATGTCATTTCTGTTGAACTCGTGTGGACTCTGACCAACAGTATAGATCGCGTAGGTTGGTGAAGTACACGGTTGCGCAAGACGTTAAATAGTGCAACCTATTTCAATAATTGTCTTCACTGACTCATTTTACACATTTTTATCGTTACTGCATTCGTTTGACCATTACCGCGAAAACTTGCTGCGTTGTTTGTGTCTCCATCATCATCTTCATCTAGCTAACTGACTCAACAGATGTTAAAAAAAGAGTCAACTGCAATCATAATCGATCATTATGGTTCATTAACACTCATGAGCAGTAGTGAAA
Source organism: Schistosoma mansoni (assembly GCF_000237925.1). NCBI lineage: Eukaryota > Metazoa > Platyhelminthes > Trematoda > Strigeidida > Schistosomatidae > Schistosoma > Schistosoma mansoni. The sequence goes on along the minus strand of NW_017386094.1, from coordinate 170,284 downwards.
TGCTTCTGCACAACATGTCTTTAAAATATCAACCTCTCGTCAATGTAATCACAAAGCAGTGAGAATGCAAACCGGTAATTAGAGTAAGAATTGGGCGTATGACTCGCCTCAATATCGATTCCGAATTCATCTTCCTGTTTCTTTGTTTAGCTTTGCACGCTAATTCTCGCTGTAAACTAGTACTTTATCACTGCCTACCCATTATTCGATTGTCATGTTGAGTAGGCTTGAGGGTTCATAGCGTCGACCTCCTTTGAAAATTGGTGTGATGTGAGCCAGCTTCCAAATTTCTGATAGTTTGCCTCGGCTTAGCGAGTGTGAAAACATCACGCCAAGTGGTGTTGCCAGGATTGAAGCTGCTTCCCTCAATATAGCAGAATGAACCATATCCGGACCGGGAGAAGTGTCTTTTCTTAAGTGCTGCAGTTTACGGAGCACCAGGTCAGCCCTCAGGTCCACTTCGGAAAGTCCTGTACAGGTGCAGGTGAAGCTTTCGTCAGTATAGTTGATGTGGGTCGGCTGGAATATCTGAGAGTATTGTTCAGCCAAAAGGTTAGCGGCATCACCGTCGTTATTGGTCGGACCATTAGGACCTAGCAGTTGGGAAACTCCAGTTTTGCCTTGTCGAAGAGAAGCTGCGCAACAGAATAAGCTTTTTGGACTGGAGACGAATTTAGTGATAAGCATGTTCCGGTACTGAAGTCTGTCTTCTCTTATTACCTTTGAACATATGTTCCTTATATGCTTGTATTGCCTGTATGCGTCGTTATTGTCAGTTCGTTTATATTCGGCCCAACAGTACCTTTTGAGGCTTCGCAAACGACGACTGCGGTTCTTGATGATTGGAGGTTGTTTGTAGCTTTTTGGGACCACTTGGAGAACTGAATGCTCAGTAGCACATAAGATCGTGTGCAGTAAGAAATCTCAATAAGCATCCACTTCAAGTTGAGGTTGAACATCCAACCCACCTGTTGTAGATAGTCGTATAAAGCTAACACATTCAACCGTTTGAAATTCCAGCGCCTGTTGTTAGTGAGATATCTTAGCTCCGTTTTGCTGACAAAGCTGAATGGTAGGACGGCGTGATCACTTTTCCCCAGGGGAGCCAAGATTGAGAGGTCGTCGACTATGAATTCTTCGTTTGTGAATACCCAGTCTAAGCGCTACGGCGTCTGACTGTTTCTTCAACGAGTTACCGACTTCAGATTTTCGAATCATTCCAGGTCACCGATGAGGCTGAAGAACAGAGCTTCAGTAGAGTTGTCACCTCCAATGTAGGTATGCTCCGCGAAGTTGATTCTAGGAAGATTGAAGTCCCCTAGAATCAGGATATGAGAGAATCTGAGACGCGTAGAGCGGGTTAATCCTTCCAGCAAACTATTGTCATACTCGATGTTGGCAGTGGGCTTCCTGTAAATGACCCCAACTAGACACCTCGAGGTGGTAGACAATCTTACTGAGCACCATAGTGACTCATCAAGATTTAGAAATTCTTGGTTGGGAAGTTTGTGCGCCTCCAGGCATGACCGTATGTATAATGCTACCCCAGACAGACTACAAAACTTGGATTCGTCAGTACCATTGACCACGGATAACAACTGACACCCAATCCAAACATATTTATCACAGAACTGTGATTATACTGTGAGATCACGGATTTTCAGGGCCTAATCATCATCTTATTCTGCTGCAGTGCCAACTCAACCATCGGAGACTAATCAACGTCCAATCGTGAATAAAATACAACGTGTACGAGCGATCTAATAGCATTCCCACATGAGCAAACATGCCCCAGTGGTTTCTGAGTTCATCTGTTAGTTTTAGGTCTAGGTCAACACTAGTGCAATTTCTATGCCACCAAAATATCAGCATTGTGGACCTCTCATTCTATTTTACTGCGTTCACCATTGATGAACTCAACCAGTTGTACAACGACTAATGTAAATCGTCCGTTAGTGTATGTTCAGCTTCAAGGATCGTATGGTCAGGAGCTAAATCCATTACACATCTTCGTTTGCAAGAAACTTTCGACAAAGGTCAGTTGAAAAACTGCTACACTCTGATCAGAACTGACGTTTCACGCACTTGCACTTTCTGTATCGTGACAAAAACAACGTGGAGAACAAACACTTAGGTCCAATAGCCTCGTCGTTTTATGTAAAAGAAACAGAATTGGACTTCTGAATATCTCAAAAACGAGCCTTTAGATAGTCGTTGGACATCAAAGTCAAACCTAATTAGCCTTGATCAGTAGGAAAGGTTGAGTGGAAATAGACGGTAAATGCGGAATATTACACCTTAGTGTTAGATCATATTCTCTCGGAATCAGAATGTGTAAATTCAACTAAAATCCGTGTATACACAACACAGACGGCAACATCTGGAGTACCAGCGTTAGCCACTATGAAAGGTACTTTCAAAACACCGTGACAGAAAATCAGATTCTAATCGTTTGAGGACAGAGTTTTCCGCCAAAATTAACGGGAAGCGTTCAAACTGATGAGAGTTGTCTTCAGTAGCATCAAATGCAGTCATCTTGGTCACTCCGCTGCTCCTTACGTTTGCCAATAACCTGCCGGAAATTACCAAACAATTGGTTATTGTTCTCTCAGATGATACATTATTGTGAGGAGATATAAGCACAGAAGCGACTCACAAGAGCTCGAAGAAAAGGCCTAGTGCTGCTGCAAGTGAAAGTGTAGTGGATGTCGAGTCGTGGACGGACTATGATCACCACTACTATTCGATTACGCGTACAAATATGACTTGGTTCCCTTGATAGCCCGTAAACCAGAAGGCTTTACTAGTCCAGATCAAGTATATTTATTGGCGATCTCGTGGTATCGAAATAATACCGAGACGTGCCAAAGAGTACAAGCGAATAAGCAGTGCGTGAGCAAGCTCGAACCAAACCAGGCGGTATATGGAACAAGAAGTGAAACGGATACAGTTAAACAAATACAGTAAAACAATCTCTGGTACAATTGGTTACAATAATAATAATTGTTTCTATTATTCCAATCGTGTTCTTATCGAGACTGGCCGGTCACTACAAAAGTGCCAAACAAAAGCTTTAAATTCAGCTCAACAAATATCAAACAATACGCTTCAGAGGGAGAATATGCTACCTATTTTGAACGTGCTCATCACCACCCTAGCTTTCTGGAAGGATGTAATAAGAGTCTACGGTCGATAAAAAGTCAGAACATAAGCTAAACTTATAGGAAAACTCATAAAAAGCCTACACTGCGCTCAACTCCATTCAAAGGTGAGGAAAGAGAACTATGGCTTCTGCTGAAAGTTGAGTAGAGCTCAAAATTATCAACGGATTTACTGTACATCACCATATAAGTATTGGATTTCGGTTTCGAAAAACTGAAACAGCGCTCTAACCAACTGTGAACGGTACTCCGTTTCCCGTGTGCCGTCCAATTATCTACTTAGAAGTGAGTAGTCTGCATATATTGTTGTTTTGGGACATGTACCCAATCCGATATTAGCGCCGTACGTTTGTAAACTCTGTCTCAATTGCATCGGTTCATCTCACTCATATTTATCGTCGAGTTCTAGACATATGATATCAATTTCTCTAAACTCGTATCAGGCGTTGGTATTCATTTGACTACATTATCACTGTTGTAACAACTGCCGACAGTATCAGTGGTTTTATAAGGTGTGCGGTGTTCTTTTCGTTTTTTAAAACTGACAGAAATTCTAATTTACTTAGGTTTTCTGTAATTGTGTATCTTTTGTTATCTATTTGTAAATATTATTGATCACAGACATTCGCCACGTTTAATTGAAATTCCATATGTTATCCATGGCTCCGGAAAACAGTGTTAGAACTAAGAAACTCCCTGGACATAGGGTGGTGCTGAGGATGAGGATTATTCGCTCTTCCCCTTACTCCTTTGTAACTGTAGACTCTACCAGTAATGTCCTACTTCCTTCATGCAAAAATATTGCTAGTAACCAAGGTAAAGATCAAACGTCTGCTGTGTGAAATGGACTGGTAGATATGGTGTTTTTCAGTCAGTTGGTTATCCCTGATTCAAGACCAGTGTTGTATGGAGGGTCTCAAATCTTAAATAAACTATTAGAGTGTGATCCGTTATTTACTTAGCATTAGAAAGACAACTTATAAAGTTACATCTTGCACCGGAACAAGTCGAAACTACTTAAATGCACAGTCTAATAGGCTTGGACAAATCAAAATAATTGATACTTGACACTAGTTAATTAGGTTTAAATTAGATAAGCTCTCATTTATGGGCTGTATATTTGATCTATGCGTCCGTACTAACACCATTTGGACTCATATGAATATCCGGACACTGATGTTCGAACGATTTCCATCGGTTTATAACAAGTAGTGGGTTCAGGTACATACTCTTTTTAGTCTTGAATAAGTATTTAACGTTTCGTAAACTCAAGATGTGTACCGCATTAATGAACACTGACTGTCGATTAAATAAATAAACCTACAATTTCGAGCCACTTGGTTCAATACACTTATTATGAATTCGTGTAAAACAATCACTCATAACTTTTGTAAATTATGAAATAACATAATTTAGTACCTAGTTTCTGGAGACCTTGGTGATTTATTTTCGAGGAAGTTCTTAAACTATTGGAATCCTGGTCATTTCTTTTGTTCTCTGTTTTTTTTTATAGATTACTCACAAAATTGGGAACCTAACACTTGAAGTTGGCCAGTTCACAATTGACCTATTACACTACAAACAATATAATGGCGATGGATACATCAAATAAGTCTTTGACATCATTACTGGAGAAGGTATGTGATGGTCTCATCGCAATTATTTACCTCAAATAGATGGTGGCAGCTGATACTGATTACCGGTTTATGGCTATGAATGATCTTATCAACGAATTACAGGTGAACACCCTACGTTTGGATCTCCAAAGTGAAAAGAGAGTAAGTGACAATCAGTTCTGTTCACATCCCTTCTAGGTTGTTGGACTCATTCTTCGTCTTTTGAGGGATCCTAGCGGTGAAGTTCAAAGTCTTGCAGTAAAATCGTAGGTTTTTATTAACAAATCGTTGATAATATAAAACAGATTAGGTCCTTTAGCGACTAAAGTAAAAGAGCAGCAGATTATTACCATAGTCAAAGATCTTGTTGGAACTATGGAAAAAGGAGGCGAAGGGCAGCTTCGCAGCATTTGTAGTATTGGTAGGTTTCTGTAGATATTTATCATACCATGGATGATACTTCAACCAGTGTTCTATGTTACTCTGAATATTGATTGGTGTAGCTAACTTCACTCAAGAAAATGGTTATTTTACCCTTATTTCTTTGTATTAGATTGTTAAGAAATTTCCTCCAGTTCTCTGCGTTGAATTAGCTAATTTTATTAAAGTTATATCACAGTTCATCTGTATTACATGATTTCTACCACTCTGTAAAATTCCGACAAATTATCAGTTTATTTGTTATAGACATTTTTCTTAATCAGCTGTTAGTAACAGGCCAAAACCGCGAGAAAATTGACTTGTATAACGTGCCTAGAACAAAACTAGAGTATATCATTTATTTACTTTCTGGTTGAATCATGTATGGCGCATATATATTTGGTGCCTCCTCTTACCAATGTTTAGGTGTTTAAATAAATAAATAAAACTAGTAGTGAAATAACGTGCATAATGTAGTCACAATTTGTGAGGGCGCGAATTGAAGCGAGAGTGTACTTCTTTTCAGTTCTGGCTACCATCGTTTTCTACGAAAGATTGCTAACATTCAGTGCCAACACTATGTCAGTAATGCGGAGGTACGTCAATGTGTGTTCGGGTACAGTGACGATAATTTAATTGGTGTCACCATCTTAGACCACCGACTTCCGTGGGCTGGATATGTACTGCGAATGTCGTCCTAGCAGATCCCACATCGTGCATTATTTCCGGACGTTGAGATTAGCTTGGAAAAGTGGTCACTATATGACATAGTGTTGTCATGCTATAAAGGGAAGCTGTACAAGACTGGATTTTGTTGGTCCTTCATCGGTACCTGGTTGGAGTCCTAGAGATGGTGTAACACTAGCTTTAGATGTTACTAGACATTTCTCGGAATAGAAGCCAGTCGAGGTCCTGTTGTAACTATTTTTGCTTTCTTCATACAAGTGGAAGTAATTTCTCTTACTGAAGGATTCCATTCTGATTGTTTTTTTCTTAACTGAATCGTTCCCTTATTATTGTTATTATTACTCACTCTCATACACTAATTCATTTTCTTTTCATTATTATTATGCTCACCTTGCTTTTTTTTCTTCTCCACACTGCCACTTTTTGTGTGGCGCATATATACTTTGGTATCTCATTGTACCAATGTATTTGGTTGACTTAATAACTATGATTCACTCATGGTCTGAATAAGTCAGTGGTAGTTTCATATTGTATGTTTGAAAAAACTACCGACGTATAAAAGGTTATGGACGCGTCCTGACAAAGCATCAACTAACTTAATAATTAAGCACTAGAGTGTATCTCCGTGTCTTGTTTTCCTAAGTACCCAACTTTTAACCATCGGTTCATAGGATTTAAGCCCCATTGAACTAACCAAGGTTTAAGTAGTCAGACAGTATAATTAGCCCTCACACTAGTCGCTCCTGACACACATCCACATGTAATTGCTAAGCTAGCAGGTCGAGTTGCTTCATGTAACACAAAGCACAATACTGTGTCAGACTGAGCTACTAAGCTTTGTGTCTGAATACAAACATTATTCCTTTAGTCAGCGATCAAATTATTATATTCCTTGCGGTTTACTAATGAGTTCATTTCTGTTACATTTTCTTATTCCAATAGTACTTTATTACAAAGTATTTCCGATCACTCATATTAAACATATAGCCTGTCAAAAATATGCGTTAGCCCAAGTTACTATAGAACCTTACCACAACGAGATGAAATTAACATTCAATAACGAATGGATCAAAATGGTTTTAGTTCCAGTGATAATGAGAAATGTCGGTCCAGAACGTTTCTTATGACTGACTGTATGGATCCTCAACTAATCAGGGTGAACAAGGGATTTTCAATCCATTGTCTCACAAAACCAGACTCACTTCATCTTTTTTGATCTTGGCAGTCAAGTGATGTCTGTAGCACCCGTATATTAGGAACAGTTTATAATCAAAATGTTATGTCCCCATAAGAATAATGAAAGATAATTTTTGGGATCCGTTTATGGACCAGTACTACGCGTATATTTTTATTGTATAATCGTCAAGTAACTGAACTATTATTATACGATTTACCATTCTTGGGTTATGCCCTGTCTATCGACTACTGTCTCCCTCGTTCACAGCCACATTTGGCTAAATCTTGTACAAATATTGTTTTTCTAGTTTATGGTACGGTGTGGTCTGTCTGTCTGGTATATAAACCCAGTATGTTTGAAATAAATGATTCATACCTCAGAGGTTGAGATTGATTTCTGAACTTAACTGGCTGAGCTAGGCAGAAAGAAGGACCGACAAGTACTCTAGACTGTTCGCACGGGTTTTATGCGTAATTGGTCCGATCGATAAGTCACTGCTCTCTAATTGACAGTATTATCACGTTATACATTAGCAGAGCATTCAAGCGGCATAAGCTATAACACACAACATAAACACACGGACTTTCTGAAATTCTCTCTGTATTTATATTGGAGAATATAATATCAGCGTTTAGACAGCTTAGTTTAAGGTTCATATTTATTTTACCTATGGTTGTTGTATCACTTCATGAACTATAGTTTGAATAATTCAGGTAACATCACTAACAATCATACAAAAAGTGTAACTAAAAGTGGAGTACACAAATCTGTACTTGATGAGCAAAAACATTTTTCGACAATTAGAACATATTACTGCCTCTTGTTTATTAACTTCCCTGTCATTTATCTAATTTTGTCTAAAAAAAATCCGACCCCTTTTTATTCGTTAATTTGTCTCCACTATATTCACAGGTCTCAAAACTGTTGTTAATGCTTTACCGAATGCAACGGATATGGTAGTCATTCAATCAGCTGTTCGTGAAGCCATCTCTCCTTTATTACATATGGTTATGTCACATCAAGATGATAATGTACGCGTTGAAGCTTGTGAAGTTTTAGCTGAAATTATTAATCAGTATGTGATTTATTGATTTATTGCAAATTATGATTTTATTTTTCGTTCTATTTTACTACCCGTATCTGTTTGTTATATATTTTTAATCATGTAACATTGATTAGGTATATTACTCTGTAATTAACAAACAATATAACCGTTAATTATTGTTACATACTGTTAATGTTAAATGAGCGAACTTTAAATTTCAGGTAAATTTGTGAACGTGTAGAATTTTCATGATTCAAGTCACTATCATCATTAAAAACCTGAAAGCACTAGACGGCCTGAGAAGCACTCATCCATCACCCGTCAACCAAAAATCAAACCCACGACCTTTGGTCTCATATGTGGACGTTTAATATCTCAGACCACTAAGCTGGTATCTTGTGGTGCACATCTGTAACTTCAATCAATTAATGATATTGTCCAGCCTATATTGCCTTCGGTGGATCACTGTAACACACCCAACAAGGTTGAACTCCGCTTGTCACAATTATTTTGTCTTAACAATTGAAGATCAGAGTCTACTAGACAGAAAACTGTTAATTACCCCTATAATCTAAAAACAAAAAAATGCTCTGTGGCATTCTGAATTTAGGATTGGGTTCTATCCGATACTTAGTCTGCTAAACCTTAACAAATGTAGATTAGACGCTCGTAGTTCGTAATATGTCGTAATATGTTCACTGTTTTGCACAGGTTTTATTCGTTCCATAATTTGCCTTAACCGTGTATTCCTTTGTTGTTTTTAGTTTTGGAAATCTTCTGACAAGTTATCACTTGGATTTACTTGATTGCATGATCACTTGCCTTGGCTGTCCACAAACTACTCTACGTAAACGTGCTATTCAAGCATTGGGTTATCTGTCATGGATTATACCACAAAAATATTTCAGTTCACTTGTTAGCTTCCTTCTTTTCCGTTTACAAATGAGTCCTTTTTTAACATCAAAACCAATGGAGAAATTTGACGATCATTTGTCAAAATTGATTACTGAGAATACATTATTTCAACGACCACATTTATTGGAACAACTAAAACAAGTACCTTCTGTAGATGTTATGAAAACCTTACTTCAATGCTTCAATGTTGTTTCGTAAGTGTTTCAGTTCCTTTTAAGACCTACTTTCTGGATTAGTAATCAATTAAATAGGTATTATATCCAATACACTACTGTTAACGTGTACAGCATACTCTTTACAATAAATCTTCTTATTATGTAAATTGTTAACGAAATAGATATTATGAAATAGAATGGTTTGGGATGCAATATCAGGTTTCAGGTAAGAATAACATCACTAGGTCAGACTAACTTAAAGAATCACCACTTCACTCTTTTTTGTGATTCAATGAATCAAGTTATACATCCCCAAGCATGTCACTAACATGTTGAATCTCTGTCAAGTGACATGGAAATAATCACTTCGATTAATCCATTGTGTATGTTGGCTTATATACGATTCTTCTTCAACTTCATCAATGTTATCTCTTGAGAATTTTAAATAACTGACTAGGGTAACAAAAATATCCTAGGACAATGTTAATTCAGTTTAATGAGCAACACTGACAGAAATATCAGAAGCCAATCAGCTGAACTAACTACGAAGAAGGTATTAAAATTTGTTTATTTTCTTTAAGTCATGAAATAAAATATTTAGCATACATGATTTAAGAAGCTGGTAACACTCGGATGTTGTATTTGTTGGTATTCATCTACCATAGATGGACACGGCGAGTCCACCTAGGGGAGTTGGAAAACCCTCATCCCAAACCAATGGTGCACATGGGCTGACTCCAGTATCCTGAGGGAACAAATGGTGTATGAATCAATCGTTGGTCACCGGCTACCATGAGACTGCATCTCCTCACGATGCTCCACTGCCTTGTGGATCAGATCTTTAGGTCAAAGGCTCTGGGTGTGGCCCCCTACGAAATGCACCTGCTTCAGTTTGGGCATCCGGGCAGTATCACGGCCCCCATACAAATCAAATGAGATTTGTGTGGCGCATATGTATCTGGTGCTTCCTTGTGTCAATATTTATGTGTTTAAATAAATAAATGGTATTCATCTGCGAGTTTAATTAACACGTGATTCTTTCAAGGTTCACACTCTCACCTGTCGCCAATCAAAATAGTCACTTTTAAGCTCTGCCATATAGGCATACAATAAATTGATTTCTATAGACTGTTTGTAACTTGGTTAACAAATCGGGTTATATTACTCAATAACTTGTGTTATTGTGTTATCCTGTTAACTACTGAGTCCTGATAGCCAAGCGGATAACGCGATGGCGTTTGAAGCGAACGGTACTAGGTTCGAGTCCCGGAGTGGATATCAACTCTGGGATGAAGGTACGTTCAGCTGGTGAGTACCAAATAGGACGAAACACGCACCCTGGATTCCACTGCTAACCACCACCCATGTTTGCTTATAATGCTTATGATTTAAGGCAATATCGAGGCAATCCGCACAAGATGCACATATGCCAATAAGAGACTGACCAATTTCAGTCCTTAACATCAATGAGACGATACAAATAAACAGTACAAAATGAATTCAAACATACTTTTGTTCATTTGTTTATGTAGTAAAACCAATTTGTCCCTTCTTTTCTAGCTAAAAGCAACAGTAAATTCTCATTTTAACCTATTCTTTTCTATCTTGTTTTGATTTCTATTAATATTTTCTATCTGTTTATTGATGATATTTCACTGACAGTCGTCAACTTCAACGTTCACCTCATTGTATTGCATCAGTACTCCGACTACTCATATCGATTGCATACAGTTCAAATACAAATAATCCAGAACAGGATGATATTGTAGAGTTAGTTATTCAAGTATTGGAAACAATAATTCGACGTTGTCCTAGAGTGATTTCCCCTTCTCTTCCTGAAGTAGGTTTATCAGATGTTTGTGTTAATGTGTGTGTTGACATATTTTCCCCCCTTCATTTAAATGCCAAAATTTGTTGGCAACCACTTTTTAAAAATTTAGGATGAATGATATGATAAGCAAGAATTAAGCCTTACAGCCTGGGCTTAATTCATTGTACAGTGAGTAGCGAACCATGAAATTGATCTCATTCGATCCTTTGTGGTATCCAATTATGCTTATTTTTCCGGTAATAAGTTTTATATAACCACGTTTTTCTATTGGATAAAAAGCTTGAACAGATCCGGAAAAAAATGGGATGATGTAATCAAGTAGGAGTTATGTTTTCAGCTGACTGTTTCAATTTCTTTGGTTATGAAAAAATGGGGTTTTGGCAAAACATTCATTTGTGGACGAACCAATGAAATTAACGATAACAAGTGTAAGATTTCGGTGCAAAATTCATTCATTCATATGGTTAAATAACATTTAGGCATTATAACTGATGCTAGTTCATAATGAAAACACTAATTCCTAACCCTAAATTCTGACCCGACCTTCGGTCAGGTTGACGAACACACTATTGAATACAAAATGATTGGTTTGACTATAGGACTGGTATCAAATTCACTTGAACAACGCACCAAAGATCCATTTGAGTCAAAAGACCATCTTGGTTACTCGGAAATACTTGCATGTGAATATATTCACAGTTTAAATCACGAATTTACCTTAGCTAAACCTTTATTGAGAACCTGATAGCACTGAAAGAGCGACTCCTCAACAGAAAGTGTATCTACGTTTCCACATCCGAAAATCAAACCCAGAACCTTCGACCTCGCGTGCGAACACTTAACCTTCAGATCATTGCGCCGGGATCCAGTAGTGTTAATGTCTAACTTCAATCAATCCGTGATCTCAGGCAACCCTTGATCCATCGCTTGCGTTGGATAACTGTCTCAAATCCAACACGGTTGAACTGCACTGGTTATGGCTTCTCATTAGAACGCCAGGAGTTACATAGTGAAGCTAGTCACTATTCAGCATATGATTGTTACTAGTATGGGGGATTGATGGAGATGGTATTATTTTCACAGTTCGCGATTTCCACTATAAAAATACTGCAACCTCCACAAATCCCCCATACTCATATAAGTAGATGTAAATAATAAATGGTTCTTCGATAAGTCATTATTAGCTAAGGTTAAGCTTTAATTAAAGTTGGTAAGACAACAACAACAGCATATTACAAAACAGTCAAATTTAAGATATGAGAAGTTCAAAATGACTATTCAAGTAAAATGTGTTTTCAGCGATTAGAGAATACCCAATTTGTTGATAATTCATTTAACCAGTAAAGTTCAGGGAAAAAGAGGGATAAATACTGATTACTAGTGAGTAATATAGTTATTAAACATGAATTACACAACTGATCCTGGTTGATTTGATATTTAGTCCTCTGGTGATTGTCCCTGTATCGTCATTCTCTTTAAAATTGTTTGCGTAGGAAGAGAGGAGCAAAAAATGTACACCTTCTGATGATTATGATTCATTTAAGTTCTTTATATTCATTGAGTAGGGGCTCAGTGGTTAGGGCATTCGACTTTCAGCCTTTAAGTTATAAGTTCAAACTCCCCCCCCTCTTACATCGGTTTAGGCATCCGAGAAGTACAGAATGGCTTTAAGCCAAGTATACAAATTTGCACCTTGTCAATAAGTGTTATCATGGAATTTTTGTGCACAACCGTTATTTCTTAGACAGACTGAAAAAATACTGTTTTGTTTGTTGGGAAAATTATAGTTTTCTTCGATAACAAAAGAATAATTTAATCAAAGTAAATAGGTAATTGAAAAGAGCTAACGAGGTATGGCAACTTGGACCGATGTATAAATGTGCCTAGTCCTACGTTGTAGCTGACTGACTGACTGAAGTGAGCAAGAAAAATGATAAGGAAATCAATTAAGCAAACTCGTTATTCGTCACTTGCTTTTCTTGTCATATCGACAATGTTGGAATATTGGATCTTGAATGTTAAGAAGGAATTGTTGTTCTACATAGTTTCTCATGATAAGCTACATAGTTTTGGGTTTTTTTCCCTTCAGTATAAGTTTTCGTTCAATTAGCTTTTGTATTGAGGATTTTTACCTGTTACTTATCTTTTATTCTCTCCTCGCTTTCTATTAAATTAGCTGATTAATTTACTATGTGAACGCTTGCAATACGATCCAAATTATGATTATGGTCTTGTCGAAGATGGAGATGATCAGTAGGTTTTTTTTACATACATTTTTATTTCTCACTCATTGTAACCTAAAGGATGGTGTTAGTGGCTTTTTAAAATGTTAGTGGATAATTTGAAACTTACTTATTACTAATTCTATTTCATTTAACATAAAACCTAGTACAACTGAGCACTTACTCTAAAATTCTCGTGCAGGCTGGAATACTGCACCGGAGGCCACTTCGTGAGTCTAGTCCTTAAAACAGTGAAGCAACGTTAAGTGATACTGTTTCATGGTTGCTAGTGACCATGAACAGGTTCATACACCATCCATTTCCTCAGGATTCTGGAGACCATTTACATCACTGATTTATAATCAGGGTTTTCTAATTCCTTAAGGTAGATGCTCCGTTTCCACAGGTCTAGTTTGAGGAACTGGACGTTCTCACTTCGTCCTGTTAATTTAGTAAACAGCATCCCTGTTGTGTAAAGGCAGTACGTTGGACTTCTCTGTTCAAGACACTGAATACAGCGAAAAGTGGACTCCGCACTCGAGCGTATCAGGGCATCTGGGATCCTTTTTCTCTAGAATATCACCATTCTCTCTGAATGAGGACCAAAATTTGTCTTCATACGAAAAATCATCAAAGCTAAAGCACAACAAATGGTTTTGTAGGAAGATTACGATCTCTAACAATGACTTCTCTCACTAAGAAAAGGCATATCTCTATCTTTCCACTGTTGCTGAATGAACCATTCACAGTTTGACCTTTGAAATCCGATCAAACCAGTGAAAGAAACCACCATGTTACTTAAAACTAGTTTCTATAAATTCTCCTATTTTTTTTCTTACAGTCATTTGAATCTCTTGTACCATTCAGGCGGTGTAGCCTAGTACTTCAGATCATCTAATTGAGTCGTGAATGTACAATCTTAAGCTCCTTATTGCTTTCTAGTCTTCAGTGGTTATCTAGCTTAGCTTAGTCAGCGATGTAGCTCTTGAAACTGCAAAATTCGAACGATACATTTCGTCCCTGATAGTTAACGCCTAACTTCAAACTTTAATGTAGACCTTCTATAGGTTATCTTCAACCCAATAAATGAAACGGCAAAAATGTCCATTGTATAAATCTTCTTTATCCTTTAATAAATAATTTAATCTTTCCTTATATATATCCAATGATTACCTATGTTTCCTTCCAATTGAACTCTCTCACTAGAATGGGCGTCAATAATAATGATGTCGATTTTGAAGATGATAATGCTGATGTTGATGATGATGACGATGAAGATGGTGAATATTCTGATGATGAAGATGTATCATGGAAAGTTAGACGTGCTGCAGCGCGTGCTTTAGAGGCAATTATTTTAGTTTTCACTGAAATGACTGCTAACTTCTATATATCTATTGCTCCTTTGTTGATCAAACAATTCAATGGTTAGTTTCAATATATACCTTTGTTTATTTCATGATATAGGGTTTTTGTCATCAACTGAAATTAGCCATGATGCAAAATGGTTAAGATTAACAATTAAGAGCTATGATGTAGTTCTGAGATGGGTTTATAAATGAGGGTTGGGATTGTAGTTAAAAGTAAGGATTAGAGTGAGAAAATATTATCTAAACTCACGAAGCGCTCTTGACTACTCATTGAATCGTATCAAGTACTTTAATACATAATCTGCCTTAGAAGTTGATATATTTTGTAATTTAGCTCAGGCACCATCTTAACTTCACTTTTTGATTGCATAATAGATATTTTTGTTGATTTCAAGCATTTTGAGGACCAAATATTGCTAATATAGGCATATATATATATTCAACTGCCGCCTATCTCAATGCGCTATGTTGACTGATGTAGAAGTAAAATAAAACCGCCAGGAACGGCAAAATCAAAATGAGGCATCAATCTATGATATCATTAACTATTAAACTTAGCTGTAATGGTAGTTGGATGCTACCTGCTAGCGGTTCACACGATCATATTAACCAGTGGTTGAAGATGTTGAATGTCTTCATTCTCTATCTTGAGTTTCAACATTATTTGCCACCTTACATTTCACTGATTCATTCCTTCTTCTGGGATCATATTCAGCTAAGAAATTTCAATGATTCTTTTATAACCATTTCTTTATTTACCAAAGTTTTCCTAGCATTATTAGCCTCCAAACCGGTATGTTCAATCCACTACTTCAAAGTATAAACGTGTACTTATTGAATATTTTCTTCAAATATCAATTTTTTTTGTAATAAGTAGTGTATTCCCTCCTCCATCCTTTTTTAGAACGTGAAGAATCTGTACGTTTATCTATATTCTCCTGTCTCAGTGCATTGTTACGTCAAACTCGACTAACATCAACTATTCATTTGAGTAATACAATTACTAACGGATCTGTTGCTGTCAATCAACAAAGTAGTCCAAGATCTTGTGAAAGTACATTATTTGTATCTGAATCTACTTTGGAGGAGTTAAAACTTCAGTTGCAAGATCCAAATAGGTAAAATATGTCTAATTAGTTAAATAGCTTTATTTTCATAGTTGAAATCATTAGTCAATTGAAGGTAGACCACCATGGAAAATCTGGACGGCCGTTTCGTCCTATTGTGGGATTCCTCAGCAGTGCGCATCCACGATCCCGCACTCGCGAGATTCGAACCCAGGATCTACCAGTCTCGCGTCAGAGCACTTGACCGATAGACCACAGAGCAGGCATCCGATGGTGCTAATGTCTAACTTCAACCAATCCACGATTTTGAGCAACCATTCACCAATTGTCTTCAGTGAGTTGATATCTCTACAACAGACTTGGTTGAACGCCACTGGTCACTGCTTCCCACTAGAACTCAAGGAAATATTTCTTGAAGTCAGTTACTAGTGAGCATATGATTATAGATCAGAAGGGGTTTTGTGGACATTTCATTATTTTCATAGTTGAAATCATGAGTCAATTTATCGTGGATGCGCACTGCTGAGGAGTCCCACTATAGGACGAAACGGCCGTCGAATATTGTTCGTTATAATATTCAGTTACTTGGTTTAGTGTTAGATCAAATCATTCTTATTAATAACCGTAATTCTAATCTATATTTTGTAAATGTTTTATTCGTTTATTGTGATCTTAATATCTCCAAGGGATTTTTACTCTAAGACCTTGAATTTAATTCCTAATTAATTATTTATGTTCTGGTATGTGACTCAGCTAAAGAAGTTGATGCATAGGAATTTTCCACTATACATCAGCTTCTTTGACTATGAGAAAGCATTCGACAGCGTGGATAGGAAAACTTTATGGAAACTTCTTCGACACGAAGGTGTACCTGAGGAGATCATCAGCATCATCCGGAATTCATAGGACGGACTACACTGTAAATTTGTACATAGAGGACAGCCGACAGATGCACTCCAAGTGATGACAGGAGTCAGAAAAGGCTACTTACTACCCCTTCCTCTTTCTTCTGGTGGTTGACTGGATTATGAAGACCTCTGTATCTAAGGGGAAGCACAAACCTCTACTTGAAGTTTGTGCTGCTGTTTTTCAGAAGAACGATGAAAGCCTCACGACCAAACCACCCAGCTCACTTATTTTGACTATAATTACCTACTAACACATGGATTATTATTATTATTGCACAATCAATTCAAAATTTCTCTGTACCATTTATTATTTCCCTTTATCCACTTTCCTTTCTTGTCAAGTGCTCAATCACGTTTATTATCTTTGTTGCCAACATTGTATCGTGGCATTGAAAAGCAAACATCTCAATCGATAAGCAATAAAATCAAATCTCAAAATGCTAATCGAGTAAGTAAACTACTTTTCAAGCGTTAAAATGATCATCCTTGAAATAATTATATGACCATGAAATGTCTATTTTGAGCTGAGTTAATTTTACTTAAGATGTTTATTTATTTATTTAAACACATAAATATTGACACAAGGAAGCACCAGATACATATGCGCCGCACAAATCTCATTTGATTTGTATGAGGGCTGTGATACTGCCTAGGTGCCCGAACTGAAGCAGGTGGTTTTCTTAGGGGGCCACACCCAGAGCCTTTGACCTAAAGGTCTGATCCACAAGGCAATGGAGCATCGTGAGGAGATGCAGTCTCATGGTAGACGGTGACCAATGATTGATTCGTACACCATTTGATCCCTCAGGATACTGGAGCCAGCCCACGTGCACCATCGGTTTGAAATGAGGGTTTTCCAACTCTCCTAGATAGACTTTCCTTATACCCTTCCACGAAGGGTAATAGGAGTAATTAAGTAAGCACAGTATTAACAGTACAAGATGACTAATGTTTATGGGTTGTTTTTAGATTTTTACCGCCTACATACTGATCTTTCTAATTGTTGATTTGATTCATTTCCGCTTTTTTTTTAAAAAAAAATAATCTTTTCCCTTTCTTCCCTTCCTGTCCTTATACAAAGGTTTTATCGGTTTATCGACATACTGCGTTTATGTTGAATCGCGATTTAGCTTTAGCTTTACCAGGTCAATTAGGCGCTTATTTAAATAATATATTAATGATGATAAAAATTTCATCTGAGTAAGTTTCAGTTGTTGTTATCAATGATTGTTTAATTATATCCTTCTTATGTTAATAGTACTTCACATTGTTCATTTAATCTCTGGTATTATACTATATCGACGATATTTTTGTTAGAAATACCGATCCAGATAAGCTTGATCATTGTTGCTGTTATCGTGATGTAATGATCGAGTGTGAATAATTTTTATGACCTGGTCAAGTCATGTTAGCTAAAACATTTATTCCTTAATTATAAGTAAAAATAGATGATGGCTAGCAGTGTAATCTAGGACGCGCTTTTTGTCCTGTTTGGGACTCATCAGCTGGATGTACCTGCACCCTAGAATTGTGACGTAAGGCAATATCGAGGTAATCCACACAAGACACACACATGTCAAATAAGAGACTGATCAATTACAATCCTAAACACTCATGGGAAGATTCAAACAAACAATACAAAATGAATTTCTTCTTTTAGGTCTTACCGATATTGGATAGGCCGATTGTAGGACAGTAAAACTGAAAGCTGTACACTCAAAATCTGAGGGTTCTGGGCTGCTACTCGCAGCGGTGAATATGATGTCTGTAAAGTGGTGTTACCCTTAGACAAAAAGCAGTTATAGTAATGCTACTGTCTAACAGCAGAAGAAAAGAGTTGAAAAGGTCAACTAAGGTTAAATGTGAAAAGTTTGCTAAACAGATATGATGCATCGAATTAAATCTTATTTGTCTTGTTAGTTATACTGAATGTTTTTTTTCGTTATGGTGTGATATATATTAGATTGATTTTTCACCTGTTATAGTTTTATTGTGCCATTATACATTGTCAAACTTATTCGGTGCTGTTTTACGTAAAGTATGAAAGTGACGTTACTGTATGTTGTAGAGTTCTACGTTTCTTAAGTTGGAACGTATGATAACACTTCTTTAATCAATTAGTTCTATATCTCCATAGTTGAAAGCGTGAGTCGATTAAAGCTAGACCACCAGGGAAAACTTGGAAGCACTAGACGGCCGTTTCGTCCTATTATGGGACTCCTCAGCTGTGCGCATCCACGACCTCGCCTCTATATCTGGTTAGAATTGTATTTATCTGTTCAAATAAAGAATTGTCATATCGTGTTTTACAGCTTTTTAAAACCGTTATTTATTATGTTTAACTCTAAGTCCGAATACTAATCGAACCAAGATAGGAACTTCATCATAATATTGACATTGAAGGTCTCTGATAAATACTAACCATTTAAACTGATCGTCTGTCAATGAAGATAACTTTCAAGCATTCTCACACCTTATTAGAAGTATGTTCTGACGTACCATAACCATCGATTTCATGCTTAATCACATGAAAACACTTATTGATTATTAAATAATCAAGACGATCAACCAGAATTGTCCGACAGTTGAGCCACTTCCTCTTCGAAACTGATTTTTTTAGGTGATTTCATCAGAAGATAACATGACGTGCATGTTTATTTGTTTCCAGCTTCTGGACCAACAAGAGAGTTCTTCACATATCATCCTGCTTTCTGAATTCTGTTTTAAATCCATCTTTTCAACGATTGAACTGAGTATTATGAGTATACGCACATTATAAACCATAGTTAAGTTCTGAGAAGGTACTGGTAACTGTATCAGTCGACAGCGATCTACAGGGTTAGAGTTTCATTCAACTATTGTTGACCGTCTCATTGTACTTACTATTGCTATAGAACTCTATTTCGCTTAATTGGCATCGTGAATCTGTGTTTTTCTATCGTCTCATTCTTTATTGTCTAGTATTCTTTGATCACTACTACTGCACTTCACTCGATTTGACTTAAATAAAAACAAAAGTGGGTTGGAAATGAAATGTATTTCACTAAACCAAAATGATGATTTTCAGTAAGAAAATATTTTATTTTTCATAGAATTTATGTCTGAAACATCCAATATCTTATCGACTTTCCCGCTAACATTGATTACTTGAAAATCTACCAATCAGTACATTCAAATTTAGATTTCAATGTACTATCGCCACGTTTCTGTCTTACTAACATACTAGTACATCGAACATTCTCGCCACGCTTTCTAATTGGTTTCTCACCAATCTACAACTTCTAAACCATAAATAAATCCAAAGTCACTTATTATCAACGTAGAGATTGGCACCAATGTGCGTTTTTCCAAGTTACCGCACCACACCAACGCGAAGGGATTGGAAGTTAACGGAACAAATATCAAGGGAATCGAAGTAATTTTGGTAGCATTTAGCAGCAGACTCCAAATCGGTAATTTGCATTTACCCTCATGATTAAGTTCAACAGTGTTGCTTATGCCTCCCTTAACTTTTTTTCAACTGACTCTTACATCATCCAACATTACACATCAAGACAGGCCATAGTTGGGCATACCTAATGCATATCCTAACCAACTTTATCGATGAAAATTCACGAACTCCTCTTCAACCAATTAACCATCTTTTCTTAGTTATCTATACTTAACCTCAACATAACTTATTTGGTTGTTGAACAAAACATAAACAATACTTTGATGATATCTTTTATAAAAAATCTACGCTATTCATTTGTCTTTTGTAAAAATTCGAAGGAATAAATTTCAGAAGAGGTTTGGTGGAGATTTTAGTAATTTTATAGGGTTGAGATCATAAGTTAATTAAAGCTAGACCACCATGGAAAACGGATCGTGGATGCACACTGCTGAGGTGTCCCATAATAGGACGAAACGGCCGTCCAGTACTTCCAGGTTTTCGATGGTGTTCTAGCTTCAATTGACTCATGATTTCAACTCTGTAGAATAAATTTCAATTGTAATTAATGGTTTAAATCTGGTTCAAGCAACAGATAACTACTCTTTTAATATTGAAATTATGTAATATTTTACTCTTTGATGTTATTGTTTATATGGTTATTATATTTTAGTGATCCGAATACAAATCATACTGCAAAAATGGAAATGATTAATGTTCTTGTCCTTTTGTTGAGTACACATCCAGCTAGTTATTTTAAATCAAAACTTGATCTTCTTGTTCAAGTAAGTCGATGTTTTTTTTTTCTAAAATTAGTACGGATAGTTGCTAGTAGTGGAACTAGTCGTAGAACTTGTCAGCTGGATGTATTTATACCTTATTGTTACTGTTCACATTGAAACTTGAACCCTATACTTTTTTGTTCAAATACCAATATGTCATCTACTAAGCCAGACCTGTTTTATTTCTAAATAATGAAGTTTGGATATATATATATATATATAGAGAGAGAGAGAGCGTGTTTATACTACGTAAATAAATGTAGAATTTTATTTGTCTGTATAATGGCACCACCGTTCTGATCAAAATATTTACTTACTTTACTTACTTACTTACTTACTTACTTACTTACTTACTTACTTACTTACTTACTTACTTACTTACTTACTTACTTACTTACTTACTTACTTACTTACTTACTTACTTACTTACTTACTTACTTACTTACTTACTTACTTACTTACTTACTTACTTACTTACTTACTTACTTACTTACTTACTTACTTACTTACTTACTTACTTACTTACTTACTTACTTACTTACTTACTTACTTACTTACTTACTTACTTACTTACTTACTTACTTACTTACTTACTTACTTACTTACTTACTTACTTACTTACTTACTTACTTACTTACTTACTTACTTACTTACTTACTTACTTACTTACTTACTTACTTACTTACTTACTTACTTACTTACTTACTTACTTACTTACTTACTTACTTACTTACTTACTTACTTACTTACTTACTTACTTACTTACTTACTTACTTACTTACTTACTTACTTACTTACTTACTTACTTACTTACTTACTTACTTACTTACTTACTTACTTACTTACTTACTTACTTACTTACTTACTTACTTACTTACTTACTTACTTACTTACTTACTTACTTACTTACTTACTTACACCTGTTACCGCTCATGGAGCAGTATAGTCCACCCACCAGCATTCTCCATCCAACTCTAGTGTATTGATATTCGTAGTTGATTACGACAATGTTTTGCAAATAAAAGTACACATCCATGGATAATGAACTAAGTAAATACGATATTTTTCTAGGTGATAGCAGACAATTTTGTAATTATTTGGGTAGGAATATTTATCTATACGTTCCAAAGGTTTTCTAGTGAATCCTGCGGATTTATGACAGATTCGACTAGTTTTTATTTGGTCAAATTCATTATGGTATACACTGTGCTTGATCTCCTTTTGTTTCATTATTATTGTCCTCAACCCAGGTGAAATAAGAGCGATTGACTATATATACCGCTTCGTTGGAAAATCACCTGTTGTTATGTCTGATTTATAGTATTGTCAGCTAATTCTGTGCATTCCATCAATGGTGTCATTTTACAACATTGGCGTTTTCTGTTTGCTCGATTTTCACATTACTTTAGTAAATAACATTATTTATGTGAACTTGTAGTGATTAGAAAATTTGGAAAGACAATTAGTTAACACAGAGATAGAGGCTTTAACACTTGGGTTGAAATTCTATACATGTGTAAAATAGAGAGTTCAAGTGTTATAACTTGTGGCTGAATGGATGCCTTATTAACGTATGACGTTATAAAACCGCCAAGCAGAGAGCAGCGAATTATCGATTGGAATAGTGACACAGGAAAACCGTACGAGCAGTCTAGAGTACGTATCGGTCCTGCTTTCTGTTTAGCCCAGCCAGTTAAGTTCAGAACAGCCTCTGCGGTATGAATCATTATATTTCAAACATACTGAGTTTATATACCAAACAGACTGACCACATCGTACCAATAAAATAGAAAATAACATTTATATTTAATCGTTTTTTTTGAACCATCATACTTAATTTTACAAATTTGATATTTATCATGATCATTTTATATCGTTTTGCCGATATGTAACAACTTGAGCGGATGCACGTTTTTACCAGATCCTACATTGATGATGATTGATTCACTGATGGTGGTCATAAAAGTCAAGATAACTAAACTACAAAAGTGTATCAATCTGAACTGATGGATTACATTTTTAATGCATCTTTTTGTATAATTCTATACTGTTCTCTCTCTCTCTCTGTATTTCATCAGTTAACAGTACAATCGATCAACAATTCATTTTATCGTGTTGCTCTGGAAGGTCTGGATTTGTTACAGATTCTATGTACAAATTTGAAAAGCTTAGGTAAATTATTCTTTGAATTTAATTATACTCTTATGTATTTGTAGCCTGTTAGAACAAAGTTGATTATCTGTTTTGTTTTGTTGAAATCACGAATCTATCTAAGTCCGACAAATATTGTAGGCCAGGGAGCACTGGACAATAGATTCGTCCTAGTATGGAACCTAGTCACCGGGGATCAAACAAAGCACCTTTGGACTTGAGTGCAAACTTTCAATATCTCTTAACCACTGAGCAGAGATATATAGCGGTGTACATTTTCAGACATTTATTGTCTTCGATCGCTACCTTCCTCACATACGACACAGTTGAACTTCACTAGCCATAACTTCTCATTGGAACTGTCGGAATTTCCTCGCAAAGCTAAACAGTAACAAGCATGCAAATGCCCTGGTACGGCTGAGAGTGGGGAGGGCTCGTCTTCTCTCTCGAAATGCTTTCACATGGTCAAACGTATATAGCCTCTGTCAGGGAAGTCCTACTCACTGCCTTCTCGTGGCATTAATGTTGTTTACGAAATTCAGAGGACGAAAAGCGAATGTCCGGCGCTCTAACCGGGTTGGTGGACACGGAAAGTCCACCTAGGGGAGTTGGAAAACCCTCATTCCAAACCAATGGTGCACATGGGCTGACTCCAGTATCCTGAGGGAAAAAATGGTGTATGAATCAATCATTGGTCACCGGCTACCATGAGACTGCATCTCCTCACGATGCTCCACTGCCTTGTGGATCAGACCTTTAGGTCAAAGGCTCTGGGTGTGGCCCCCTAAGAAATGCACCTGCTTCAGTTTGGGCATCCGGGCAGTATCACGGCCCCCATACAAATCAAATGAGATTTGTGTGGCGCATATGTATCTGGTGCTTCCTTGTGTCAATATTTATGTGTTTAAATAAAGAAAAGAAAATATATTCAGACATTTCAAACATGTTATTGTATGCGTTCTAAGTTATAATTGAATTAGGTACTATCAGGAATTAATCTACTGTCACTCTTCGTCATCTGATTGGTTTAAAAAAAAGTTTAAGAATAAAAAAACCCTAGAGTCTTTGTTGTTGTGCAATGACCGCTGTACTATTTGGTAAATAAAAAGTCACCAGTCCTATTTGTAATATAAGCGAACTAATCAATAGTTGGACTAGAAGGAAAACCACTGCTCCCCATTAATAACAACCTGACCATATGGACCCTAATACCAATACAAGAAAACCTGTTCAATTTTGTTTTATGTCACGTCGCAAACCGTGTTCTTTTCGTTTTATTACCTCACACGAATACGATTAGTCTACGGTTTTTGGAAATGAAATCATCTCAAATGAAAATTTCCTTAACTGAAATCTGAGTAGTTTTATTTCTTCGATTGTATTATCGATTGTGTTGCTTTTCACAATTTTGCTTCACTTAATGATGATCTGATGAGTTTTTATGATTTCTCATTGTGTTTTTTAGGCGGTGAAAAATATGCTCAGGTTTTATTTACTCCACTTTTCAATCAATTAAAAGCTACTGATCGTGATCTTGAACTGAAGGAGAAAGCTATTACAGTGACGTAAGTTTAAAAAATACTTGTACATTTACTACATTTCAGGTGGGTTAACATATGTTTTGTGTACCCCTAACCATCTCCTACCTTAATATGAAGTATTTACTTGTGTAGAATATAGCTAAGAGAAGCCAAACTAAGACGTGATATCAATCGATGAAGTTATTGAGCACTGATCTGACTCGTGTAGTTAGTGGCTGGGTCATAACAGCAATCAGTGGTTAGTGACATGTCTTAGAATCGATCACAGCAATGACCAGGTGCATTCCCTCTTTATTTCCCGATATTTTCTGATGTAAGAGTAACATGGAAGAAAGTTAGGAACGCATGAACCAAAATACGGAGTCAGTCTATGAAGCCATCATCGATTGAACTGAGCCATGTTACTAAGTGTAGACTACCTGGTTGCGGTCCACGTAATTATCGTAAACAATGGTTAGAGACCGTAAATGACATTGTTCAAAATTTTTCGCAATGACTCTTCCGAATTTCTCATAACTTTTGTATTTCACTAATTTATATTTTCTCGAACGGTATCTTTGATGTTTAGTCATTTCATTCACCACTGATACTATTTTCACCTCTACTATTGTATGATTCGACCTGATAGTTTCATCTCTCTGTCCTAACCAGGCATGGAAAATTAAACCGATGTACATATGTACCAGGTTTTACGTTGTGACTGGCTTACTCTCTTTGTCTTCCTCTCAATCATCAGCTCGAGCACTTTTTCCATGTATATCTTTTCTTTCTGTCTTTTTGGATTATATTCTCAGCGTTCAGTTTCTGTCACCATCATTGTCACGATAATTTTTATTCATTTACTATACATCTTGTTAATTTCCAGTCTTGTTGTGCTTGCGTATTCTGGTAACTTAGGCCAGTACATATTTGTATTAGGCTGTGCGTTGATTTTATACCAATTGATTTCATTCACATTATTCCCTGTATATATTGTATATTTCTGATACGTCTTGTAGGTTGAACGCTATATTCAGATCCTAAGCTATTCTGATAACCCCAGACTGGAACTACTCAGCGACTTGAACACCAGAGAGAAGACACGAGTATTAAAGAAACACTTTACTGCAAGGTTCATTTTTGTACAGAAAATCATAGGTATTTATAGACGTTAGCGTATGTTAAATCAACATCCTATTTCAGCCAATCCATTAACGACACATTATGCTACCAACCAATAGTAGCACGCCATGTTCCATCGTACTCTGATTGCCTGGGGCTCTTCTTGGGCCTCTGGAGGCTCTGTTGGAGTTCTCCGGAAGCCGACTCAACACCTCCCCCGATTAAGATTTCTTTCTAGGGTCAACTTGTAGTTTGAAAACTGGGTTGCGACGTCGTCTTCCTTGTCCACGGCTTCTTGTCAATGTTCTTGGGCATTTGTGGCATCGGTGCATCTAAGATTAAATCTAGCAGAAAAATCGGGCGGTCACTTCGATTCTGCGTCGTTCTTTTATCTTTAAGGATTTGATTTGTGTGTCGTATACATGTCCCAAAAGTTCCTCGAACTCTGTACAGAACTCTTCCCAATTTTTGTACAACTTCTCCCGGCTCCCGTCGGTTCTTCCCGTTGTAGGATTTAATGTAAACTTTGTCGCCGACATTGAAGTTCCGGATACTTGGATTGTGACTGCGCTCATCAACTAATTTGGATGGCAACATGACATTGAAGACGGTTCGAACACGCCTTCCGAACATGAATTCCGCAGGAGACTTGCCGTCTGGAACATTCGGATTCGGAGTGGATCTGTAGGATTATTATATTATGTTATTATATTATACTACCGACCAATAGTAGCACGCCACGTTGGAACTCTAGAATGCTCCATCGTACTCTGATTGGCTGGGGCTCTTTTTGGGCCTCTGGAGGCTCTGATGGAGTTCTCCGGAAGCCGACTCAACAATTTCCAATGGTACTATCATGTTAATCAGAGATAGATAATGGCTAGTAGTGGAATTTAGGACTCACGTTTTGTCCTACTTCGGACTTGTCAGCTGGATGCACCTACGTCCCATAGTTGATATTCACTCTGTAACTAAAGCTGCATCGCGTTATCCACTTAGCTACTAAGTCCAGATAGCCACTAGCTTGTGGAATCCGATGAAGTTTAATCCATTTTTATGTTGATTGTTTGAATCTACATATTGAATTTTTCCGATTGATCAATTGATTCAATCCCAAACATCATTGAAAATATTCAAACAACTAACATAAAAATGAATTAGTACTATTATGGTTGACATTTTCTAAATGAGATGATTATTGTCTTCTAAGTTCAGTCGATTTTTTTATTGGTCATTAATTAGTGAATAGAAACAAGAAGCTCCGAAAAACCTCTTACGCTAACGTAATCAGTTATAATGATGAAAATAGACCATTTATATTATTGTTAGTATGGAGATTTGTGGAATCTATAGTACGTTCACAGTTAAGTTCACGAGTCGATATAAGCTAGACCATCATCGAAAACCTGGAAACTTTTGACGGCTGTTTTGTCCCAGTGCAGGACTCCTCAGCAATGTGCATCCACGATCCTGCACATCGAACTCAAACCCAGGACTTTAGGTCTCGCGCGCGACCTGTAAATTATACTGTAAACATTTATGTTATTGAAGAAGAATTAAAACTAATTCAGGAAAGATGGTTTCTTCATTTCAATAATATCATTTACTTCTACTGAAGTTGTATTTATTGATAATTCGATGACGACATTAATCTGTTGAAAAGATGCGAAATAGCGATTACATTGCATTAATATGTTTGAAGATTTCAAATGACATCATTAGATGGTGTAGTAATCTATGTAGGTCAAAGACAATTATCTATGTTATGTCAGTTTCTGGTTATGTCTACGGGAATGCTTAGTTGACTTGTGCTTGACACACTAGAAAACCCTGAATCTGATGACTTTTAATGAGAATACTGGTGATATGGATCTATTTGACTCTCAAATTAAATCAGAATGATACATGCATACACTCAATTTATTTATTGATTTTACCTACATTTAATGACTACCTAACAATTATCACGTTTGATGGACATAAACAGAATTACTATGAAAATTCAAGCTACCAATTTCACACTGAAATGAATCAATATTATTCTGGACAAAGGTTCATACTGAAAATACTACATTAAGTAGTCATCATATTAAGTAAAAACGAAGGTTTTAAACATAATTTCATTCTTTCTTACACAGGCCGCCCACCAGGATTCTTCTCTGAACTTTGTCCTGGGCAATCCTTTCCAGTTGTTATTCATTCTTTCATTATCCCCTACCATTTCCCAACCCAATGTGTTTCTCCGCCTGTAGCTAGGGTTACTTCCGGTCCCAAGTCCGGGTAAAAGAGAAGGGTTGGGCATGGGTTCAGCAACCCCTTCCGGAAGAAAACAACTTAGCTAAAAAAAAAACAATTTAAACCGTTTAGACTTTGCCGTGGGAGTTGAAGTGTCTTCATTCGGAAGAATTATGACGTCTCATGGTGAAAGCCGAGATTCTTCGGAAGTCATGAGGCAGATGCCCCTTCTAACAACCAAAACAACAATTAATATAGATACATGGAATTTTCGGACAATGTGAGAGACCGGGAGGGCTAATCTAATATCTGTGGTAATGAGGAGATACAGCATGACGGTTCTCGGAAGGAGTTTCTCTGATGCTGTCAAAAGTAGCACGGAAAGCACTTACTGGATGAGAATCTTAAAATATCAAAACATCCTTCAAAACAATGAAGAAGGGAATCACAGTGAATGTTATCCAGTACTATGCACCGACCATTGAAACTTATTATATATTAGAAATAGGGTTTACGTGTATATATCTGGTTTTGATCATATCAATTTGCTCGTTTATTTACCTCATACCTTGTTGAGTCCTTTCAAGGATTCCGTTCAACATTTGAAAATAACACTGTACAATATGCCAAGATAAGCAATATGTTCGGTTTACAAACCTTTATTCATAAAGTGTCTTAATTTGTTTACACACGTTAAAGTATGATCCAATCAAATCGCTTCCTTCATTTGTTATATAAGGATGATTTACAGAAAAAGAACATACAGTGAACTGAGTGACAACATGTAGATGTGTCAAAATTAACAGTGATAGTAGGGCAGTAAAATGAAATGATAACAACATTAAAATAGGGCGAGTTTTACACAAATAAATACACTCATCTTCGTACTTACTTACGCCTGTTACTCCCAATGGAGCATAGGCCGCCGACCAGCGTTCTCCAACCCACTCTGTCCTGGGCCTTCCTTTCTAGTTCCATCCAGTTTTTGTTCATTCTTCTCATGTCTGTCTGTCTCCATTTCTCGGCGTAATGTGTTCTTTGGTTTTCCTCTTCTCCTTTGGCCTTCAGCATCCCATGTGAGGGCTTGTCTTGTGATGCAGTTGAGTGATTTCCTCAAAATGTGTCCTATCCACTTCCAACACTCATCTTCAGTGATAGAATATTCAAAATATTTATGTAATACAATTAAAACGGTAAAATGGATTAAATGTCATAAATACACGTATATTTTTAGAAATATCATATATATTATGACCAAGACATCGTAGGCCAAACGGAAATCGGTTGACGATGACATAAGTTACTGAATATTAATAAGTATTATAGTGTAATACATAAAACTAAATGAGCTATAAGACAATGTAATTAAAAATTATGGAAACAATCGACATATATAATTCGCATTTAGATGTAGTTTTGAAAGTTTTTGACCGATTATTTCCTTTAAATAGTAGTTAATATTGGTTGACACAATTGTTTATATCACTGAAATTCTGTTATGTGTTGTACGATGTCGGATTTCGATACTGATAAACGTGCTCCGGAGTCCAATCAACTGCTTAATTGAAAAGGAAGCTTTTGTTGGCCAACCGAATCTCGAAGTAACTGTACGCTCAGTCATATATATAAGCCACGCTTTTCCATCTTTGTGAAATCTAGCTCATTTTATAAAAAGGGGAGTCACGTCTCTTGGGCAACTTCATGGGCCTATCATTTGGTAAATGTTCGATTTGCTCACCATATCTAATTTCCCTTCCATTGATCTATTTATTGCTGTCATTTGGTACTGTATACTTATATTTGTGTTGATGCTGAACATAAGTGATGAAATATATATTGTGCATAACACAATCTATATGTTTCAACAACAAAGATGTTTAAAAAGAACTTCAACAAAGAATTGAGCGGAGTAGCATAAATTCGTCTTATTTCATTAGGTTCTCCTTTAAAATTAATCTTTTTAAAATTAGCCATGAATATATCTTTTGGAACAGAACCAAATAGTTTGAAAGCAGTTGATGATGAGAATTGAACTAAATTCAAAAAATCCATGTTATTCTCCTCAATTGTTTGTTCTTGCTTTCTTCAAGATGATAAAGCGATCTAAGTATACGAAAGCAAAGATATTCATTTATAATCAAATAGTCTTTAGTTTAAATTCAATTAGTATTGTTTGTTTGAATCTTCCCATCGATGTGTTAGGATTGCAACTGGTCAGTCTCTAATTGGCATATGTGCATACTGTGCATATTACCTCGATATAGCCTTATTCACAAGCATTGTAAGCAAAGGTGGATAGTGGCTAGCAGTGGAATCCAGTATGACGCGCGTTTCGTCCTATTTGGGACTCATCAGCTGGATGTACCTGCAAAGGACGAAACGCGCTTCCTGGATTCCACTGCTAGCCACTATCCATCTTTGCTTACAAGTCTTTAGTTTGTTACCAGTAGGTTAATATAGTTTTTTTTTGAAGAATCATCCTCTTGTACATTGGCCTATTTCTGAAATGATTGAGAAATACTTTACATTAATTTGTCATTAAATTACACATTTATTTGTTTTCCTTGATGATATCATTGAATAAGATAATCATTAGTTATCTGTTGTACAGTGATTAAAGTCAAATTTTTCATGCATGTTTTTTACAGTTGATGAATTTTTGAAGTTGTAGCTACAATTCAGACTATTATATCATTCTCGTAGCTAAAAGCATGAGTCAATTGAAGCTAGACCACCAAAGAAAACCTGTAAGCATTGGACGGCCGTTTCGTCCTATTGTGGGACTTCTCAGCAGTGCGCATCCACGACCTCGCCTCACGAAATTCAAACCCAGGACCTACCCGTCTCGCGCTTCAGAGCTGTTAACTAGTAGACCACTGAGCCGGCATCCGATGATGTTATTGTCTAACTTCAACCAATTATTCGGTGGTCTAGCTTCAATTGACTCATGCTTTCAACTATGAAAATACTGTATTCTCCGCACAACCCCTTCTGATCTGTTGTTTATGTCCATTTTTTTGTTTTTTAATTTTTATTTGTAGCGCAGTATTTCTTTCACAAATTGGTTACATGGTTGAATCAAATATTAATGATTGTTTAGATTTAATATATCGACGTCTAACAAATGAATTAACTCGATTGGCTGCAGTTCGTGCTATACAGATTATCGCTTCGTATGTTTTATATACTGATTATTATTACTATTACTATCATTATTATTATAGTGTACAATGAATAGAGAGCAGTTGAAGCATTCCTATCCTTAACCATTAGAGTTGGGGTGTCAACTGTGATTTTTGTTTGTCGATAAAAAGCTAGTTGACACGGGATCGAATCCGCCCATCAGTATCAATACCTTCTAGGTTCATCCTGTTAACAAGTGTCGAAAAACACGAAATCTTGGTTCATAGTTTACTGTCGACTACTTCCAAGCATCAGCATTATTCTCATTATTTTCTAGAATAATCTAATCAAACATGCTAAATGTATCTAAATGATAATACAATCTGGTTGTGAATACCAATTATCCAATCTAGTATTCAACATTCGATGTATTTTGGTTTCTAACTGTCTCTTAATCAACCTATTAGTCAAGCTGACAGCATAGTATAATTAACATATCTATGCTTTAATACATCCATGATAGCTTCCTTTCAACTCACAAGCATTATAAACACAGATGAATAGTGGCTGGCAGTTGAATCCAGGACGCGCTCTTCGTTCTATTTGGGACTCGTCAGCTGGATGTACCTGCATCTCAGAGTTCATGTTCAATCTGGGACTCGAACCCAATACCTTTCGCCTCAAACGCCATCGCGCTATCCACTCAGCTACTAAGTCCTGATAGCCACTTGCTTGTGCAATGGGGTGAAGTTTAAATTCACTTGGTATTGTTTGTTTGAATCTTCCCATCGATGTGTTAGGATTGCAACTGGTCAGTCTCTAATTGGCATATGTGCAGACTGTGCGTATTGCCTCGATATAGCCTTAATTCATTAGCATTATAAGCAAAGATGGACAGTGGCTAGTAGTGAAATCCAGGACGCACGTTTCGTCCTATTTGGGACTCATCAATAAGAGACTGATCAATCGCAGTCCTAAAAATCAATGGAAAGATTCAAACAAATAATACCAAATGAATTTCTTTCAACTGTTTTTTTTCTTTTCCATGATTAAAGAAACAAAGACTGAATTATTTTTAATTTTCAATAAAAGTTTACTATACTAACAAGACCAATCTGACTTTAGAAAAGTAACAATATGGGGAAACTAAACAATTCAAATTATGAAATTTCAAAAGTAACTTACTTCCTTACGCCTGTTACTCCCAATGGAACATAGGCCGCCGACCAGCATTCTCCAACCCACTCTGTCCTGGGCCTTCCTTTCTAATTTTATCCGACTTAACAGTTCGCGATATTTGAAATCAAAGAATTAATTGTTTATCTACTCAATTCCTAACTTACAATGCTACATTATAAACCTGATTCTATTTTTAATGTCTAAATCTCAACGCCGTAATAAAAGGTCCCTTCTGATGAGTTGAAAAATGTCTTTACTTTAGGTAGATCGTTTGAGTCACTAAAAATCAATAGTATATATAGTATATACTTCAACTATAAACATACTACTGTTTCTTTAATGTATAGTACCTTTCCTTTTTTAGTGTAAAACCATTAGTAGGTATGATTGTACTGTGTGTATTTCTTTGTATTTTAGATCACCTTTACAACTGGATTTATCAAAATTTCTAGTAAGTTAATATATACGACATTTTCTATTGATTTTATTTTCTATTGTTATACTTAGTTTTGTATTTGAATGAAGATGCCGATTAGTATCGAAGTTTATATGAATCTTTGAACTGTCGATGAAATTGTTCTTTGTCAATAGGATTGTTTCCCTACTACTGATGTTTCTTGCTACCTTCATCTCCGTAAAATCATTGACTACTCAACTGTGCTGTGTAGGTATTTGCAGAATATATAGTTGTAGCCTTCTCGATTATCTTAACCCATGGTTAAATATTTATTTAAACACATAAACATTGGTACATAGGCACACCGAAATATATATGGGCAACAAGAAAGTAGTGTTTAAGGCTGTGAAACTACCCGGGTGCCCAAACTGAAACAAGTGGCTTTCTTAGGAGGCCACACCAAAAGCCTTCGAGCTAAAGGTCTAATCCGCAAGACAGGGGAGCAACGTTAAGAGGTACTGTCTTATGGTAGCCGGTGACCAACGATTGATTCATACGCCATTTGTTCCCTAAGAATCCTGGAGCCCATGTGCACTGTTAGTGTAGAATCAGGGTTTTCTAACTGTAGAGATGTTAGATCCCCAGAACTCACTTGGAAATGGTCCTAACTTCGTAATTTTATTCTGAAAATTTGAATTTTATGTTTTCGCGCCTAGAAGCGCTTAGTTGACCTACAGCTTACATTTTCCACTCGGAATTCTTTGACTGTCATTGGTTGACGGGTTTTTTAGTACGCTATTTTATAGATCTTCCAAGGGTGTTTCTATCATTGTATAAATAAGCTTGATTTGTGTGCTTAGTTACCTCGTATTTCGTGGGTGCTTGTAGAATACATTCTCTACGCTTCATTAAGACTTCTTAATCTAGTTAGCAGGGCTGTGCCTTTTGACCTCGTTTCCGTTTACCGAGCAAGGCGAACTCGTTATAACATCAAGCATATCACCAACTTTCCCAAGTAGATCCTCCGTCGTACCTATCAACTCGGTTTAAACCCCTCGTCGGATATTCTCTTTTTGTCCTCTTAATTTTGTAAACAATACCTTGATAAGACAGTTAGTAGAACTTTCCTAACAGTGATTGTATTCACATGGCCATGTGAGCATTTCAACTCTCTCTACCCTCGACCGTACCACAATTATTTAATACATTTTATCGTACAAATTCATATTTTCATCTTTAATCATATCATCTTTGTTTAACATTGTCCTACTGCGTTTTACAATTAGACATTAACACCGTTAGATACCGGCTCAGTGGTCTATCGGTTAAGTGCTCTGGCGCGAGACTGATAGGTCCTGGGTTCGAATCCCGCGAATGCGGAATCGTGAATGCGCACTGTTGAGGAGTCCCATAATAGGACGAAACGGCCGTCCAGCGCTTCCACGTTTCCGATGGTAGTCTAGCTTGAATTGCCTCATGATCTCAACTCTATACAATTATAAGAACCCTTCTTCTTATTATTATTTGTTGTTTTTGTTTTGTGATTGTTCTCATTTTTTCTTGTTATAGCCTGGTTCATCTCATGAATTAGGAACCTTTTTATCAAAAAATGATCGTAATTTACGTATGATAACACTACGTTGTTTATATACAATTTTATTAAAATATCCAAATAGTTTGGATAATAATTGTATTATGAATATATTAAATTTAATGCCAAAATTATTAATTACTGAACATGATTTACAAACAACACAAGTAAGTGTATTACGGTAAGGATACATATATTCATTCACTATATCTGATTCATATATCGACCCTGGTTTTTATTTCTTCTGATGTGTTATGTAATAGCATCTGACTCTTCTATTGGATGGATACTTACCCCTTTAATAACTAAATGTATATTGCCTCTTAGTGTAATCATATTGTGTAGTCACCAATTTACTTGATTATTTTATCTAAACACATAAATATTGGTACATAGAGGGCACCAGATAGATATGCGCCACACAAATCTCATTTGATTTGCGTGAGGGCTGTGATACTGCCCAGGTGCTCAAACCGAAGCAGGTGGTTTTCTAAAGGGGCCACAGCCGGAGCCTTTGACCTAAAAATCTGGTCCACAAGGTAGTGGAGCATCGTAAGGAAATGCAGTCTCATGGTAGCCGGTGACCAACGATTGATTCATGCGCCATTTGTTCCACCAGGGTACTGGAGTCATCCCATGTGCACCATTGGTTTGGAATGAGTGTTTTCCAACTTCCCTAGGTGGACTTTCTGTGTCCATTGGACGGTTAAAGAGCCTGACATTCGCTTATCGTCCTCTCACTTTCGTAAACAACTTTCCTGGCGCGAGAAGGCAATGAGTAGGACTTCCCTGGCATAGCTGTATACGCGTTGCCATGTGAGAGCATTTGGAGAGGGAGAGCGGACTCTCCCCACTGTCGGCCGTATCGGGACATTTGGGGGCATAACATAATATTTAAAGTTTTATACGAAATATTTTGGTAGTTAGGATATTTAAAACATACATGCCAGCAAATCATACGTGTAAATTCTAAAAAGTGTATAAAGTTTGTGTTTGTGTATGTGTGTTAAATTTATATGGTTCATATCATTTAGTATGATAAGTGGTTAAATAGTACACATACGTACGTGTCTTACTTTGTCTCCGTACCCATTTATGGTTGTGTATGATATGCTTGCTGTTAATAGAGACTCGGTTAAAAATCTCAAACTGAATCAATCTTCGTCAGAAATAGGTGTTCCTGATAAAGATGTCTTGATATTTTACCAACCCTGTTTTCGTGCTAAGAAATTATTTAAGCGAAACAGAATATTTTTTTCAAAGCTTAATAATCCACTATATTTCCATAACTGTCTTCCAATGCCATTGACGCTTAACTGACTCACATCTGATATGGTTCTGCTAAATTGGTAACGGCTTTTTACTATAACTCTGGGAATTTCCTCTCAAAATCAGCCACTGACTGGTATATAAACTAATAGATATCGGCTCAATCGTCTAGATGCTTAAGCATTGCCCAAAAGATTTGAAGGTCCCCAATTCTTTTCGTAGAATGGTCGCTGATGTGTAGTGTTGTGGAGTCTTGCACTAGGATGAAATATCCGTCCAGTGATTTCTGATTTTTGATGGTTGTTTAATTAAGATTATTCGATTATATAGACTTTTATTAACAATTCACTTTTTTTGTCTATTGTTTAGGCACAAAAACTTATGGATTCGTAGTTAAAATAGGTATTTTCAACTTAAGTGTGTTGTTCCACCAGTTATATAAACATACTTCTTTGTCCCATTTGATTGGATGTGTTTGTTTGAGGTGTAAAAAACATTTTCCTTTCCAAAAATCGATCAATTTTTTGATCGTTTTATTTTTCGTTTGATCTAGCTCGCTCTTCATCTTACCTCGTTATTCTTGGAATCACCTAATCCTTTAGCTAGTCAAGTTTTTCAAATTGTTATACAAGAACCATTTCTTGAATGTCTCATCAATTTAGCACATTCTCCATTATTACGTGGTCAAGCTTTGGATGGGATGCTTCGTTTAATGCGTGCTTTTGGTCATCTTAAGAAAACAGATGCAAATGGCCGACAACAATTAACGGTAAATTTATTTTGATATTTGTTTCAATATGATACTCGTGTATGTTGGCACCATTAAGTAAGGAATACTGGTTGTGTGCAGGTTACTAAGTTAAGATTGCAAATCGGTTGTTAAAATCGTAAATTTTTACTGACTAATATAGTTATGATGTCCATTATATATCCTCATGTTGATAAATATGAACTTAGTGACAGAAATATGCTCCATCATCGTGACTAGTGGTTAGAGACATTGTGTCATATACCTCAGGATCGATTGCATTGACAAGAGATGCATTTACTCTCTGTCTTCCATTGGATTCTGAGTTTCAAATATATATTATAATTTTTATTTCATTAGTTCATTCTTCTGGGATCTAACCCTATCTGCCTAATTTTGTACCTTTCCTACTTTTGATACTATTCGATTCCTGTCACTTCGGCTGATGTACGCTGATGTTATGTGCAGTTTTGAACCTATGCAAATATGTATCAATTTTTCTATTTCGTATGTCTGACTGACTGTTGAACGTCAGGAACTGTTTACAAGCGTACTTATCAATTTGTGAGACACATCTGTTAAATGAAAGTTAATGGATGGAGTAAAGTTGGTCATGTAATAAGTAGCTGATATGTAAAAAAACAGGTTTTTTTAAGTTGTATTGGGTACAGTGTGTGTTCGGGCTGTAATGACAGGATAACAGTTGTGAGACTTCTCTATTTCTAACCTGGCTGTTGATTCGTTCATTTATATTGGCAATAGGACCAGTAGCCTATTTTACGAATTTACACAACGATCAATTAACAATAACCAACACCTTAACACTTGTTGGTCCTCGAGGTCCTTCTAATCCAGTGACCAATTGGAAGATGGATATAGAAAGACTGTCAGTTCTGTACCATACTCAATTCAGTTATAGGTGAAAACGCATACAATAGTATGCTTGAAACTTCTGACCACACAACAACACTATTGGAGAATTAAATTATGTACATAACTTAGTCATAAGTGATACAAAACCATAGTATTAAGGGGATAACTAACTAATGATAAATCCGGATTAACGAGATATCTGACGCAATTTCTAAGTCAAACCGAAAGCGTGGAAATATGAGAATATAAAAATATAACTATTGAAGGGTTTACTAATTATTCAATAGAAATAGAAATAATAATCCTTCGGATGATAGTCTCACGAGTTATACTTCCACACTACTCGTTCAATCATATCAGTAGCGTCAACCAATAGGCTACGATCTAACAGTCTACATCTGTAGTGGACGAAAACTTGGTAGGAAAACAAATTTATTGTTAAATACAAAATAACAGTTCCTTCATAAAGTAGGAATAGTTTCTCATTCTATCTGCTCCCCCAGGATCATGTAGCCTATGTGCACCATTGGTTTTAGATCAAGGTTTACCAACTTCCTTGGGTGGATCTTTTGTGCTCACCGACCCGTTTTAAGCCCTTGCGGGACATTCGTTTGTCGCCTTCTCAATTTCGCTAACAGCACCCCGTCCGCGATAAGGACGTGAGTAAGACTTCTCTGACAATGATTATATAAGTGTGTGTGTGTGTGTGTGTGTGTGTGTGAATCTCTCCAACCTCAACGTCAAGCGTATCATTGGTTAAAATTAAGGACATTAAACTACAAAAGGAATAGCATACGCGGGAAGTATATAAATTCTGGTTGCTAAATCTAGAGGGATATCGACTATCATATCTCAGAAGTAACATTAAAATTTTGTTCTTGATGGATATTTTGACTAAAGTATTTTCTTTCCTCCTGTTTGGTTAATTTTGTTGTTATTTCCTAAACTTTTTTTCTTCATTTATTCATCACACACAGCTCTTCCTATCGCGTTTACTTGCTCCCATTGAAAGTAATCATAATAATAATAATACTACTTTGTTTGGTCACAACTCTGCTATAAGCAGTATTAATAATAATAATAATAATACTACACCTAATCGAACTTCTGGTGTACATCGAGATGCTTTGCCTAGTTTAGCTCAATGTATAGCTGCTCTATTAGCTGAACTACCAATGACTTCATCGAATTCACCGTCATTATTATCACCTCATGCCGACAGTTTACTGAGTAGTGTAAACAATGTGGTTGATCAGTTGTTAATATCTGTCAAGGTAATTTATTGTCAGTGTTAATTTTTCCAGTTATTATTGTAATTATAGTTTTTGATAAGCTTCTCAATAATTCACCATTACTTACGCCTGTTACCCCTCGTGGAGGAGCATAGGCCGCCCACCAGCATTCTCCATCCAAAGTTGTCCTGGGCAATCCTTTCCAGTTAACATTCACCATTGGTGGTAATAAAAATATTATTATACTTAGAAATGTATTTGTTTTCGTTTAAGTATGACATAATTGATCATATATTGTGTCTATGAAGGTGACAATATTGATATTAATGATGGTGTAGTGAAAAAGAACACAAGTGGGTACACCCAAATGTATATGAATACATTATTACAGAATCTCTTAGTAAAATGTGAGAACCATACCGTGATACTTCATCTGCAAATTATCCGTCAATTGTCTCAGACTTTGTTGTTCCTTCGTTTCCATATCGATCATTCTCCGTTCTTGTTCTCTTCTGCCGCCGGTCATTTCATTTTCGATTGATTATACATGCTATTTATATCTGTCTACATCAGTAGCACACACCACAATAATAATAATGAGAAATAATTGCACACTGTAAATGCAGTGATGCAATTAAGAAAGGTCATTGTTATTCAAGCTTAATACTACTTTATATTTAATTCATATCTGTTCTATAATTATTTATGTGTTTGCGTTTATCTTCAGGATCCTTCTACATCTCCAACACAATTATATCTAAATTTGCTTATTTTGGGTGAACTAGGTCGTAAAGTGTAAGTTCAAAGTACACACTTATTCTAATTCAATTTGAAATGATTTGAATTATCCCTTCGTTGATAAATTTTTTTGATCCGTCTTGATGGACATATTGTCCATCCTGTCCGTATTGCCTCGATGTAGCTATTATAACACAATCTGATATAAAATGGAGGATCCACCGTGGGGAGTTGGAAAACCCTGATTCCAAACCAACAGTGCACATGAGCTCTAGGATCCTCAGGAGACGAATGGCGTATGAATCTATTGTTAATGACTGGATATCATGAGACTGCATCTTCTAACGTTGCTCTATTGCCTTATGGATTAGACTTTTCGCTCAAAGGCTCGTGGTGTGGCCTTCTAAGAAACCTACTTGCTTTTGTTTGGGCACCTAGATGGTATTCAAGTATTCACCAAAATCAAATGGTTTGTGTGGCGCATATATCTTTGGCGCCTCCTTGTACCAATGTTTATATGTTTCAATCAAAAATGAATAACAGTGGAATCAAGGTTTCAAACTACATTGTGTTATCCACTTAACTAATGTATTCAAATAGTCACTCATTTGTGCAACAGCTATGAAATCTAACTTAATTTGAAAGGAATTGAATTATTTCACACGTCCTATTTTCCACTGTTAGCCACATTTCATCTATTCCAAATACTTGTTCTATTGCATAACTTCAAGTAGATAATAACACCTTAACTACGTTGACACACATACAAAAAAACCTAATTCAGACCCTTTTTTAGAATTTTAACTAAAAGAGTTCATTTACAAGCAATGCACTTCTAATAATGAACAATGGAATTAAGAACGTTTATCGTTTCGTCCTATTTGGTTCTCTTCTAACTGCATATAATTGTTGCATTTCAGTGTTCATATTCACAGAAGGTAAACCCTGCTCGGCGTACATTTCACACTCATTGATACTTGTTCGTATGGTGTACCGGTAATCTTCTGGGGAACTCGAAGTATCCAAACTCGCATTACCCAGCTTCACAACCTGAGACGTTACCACTGAGCGATTCTCCATACAACTGTTACTTCCTTGATCCATATTCCCATTAATAAACAAGAGAGGATTTGTCGTAACATCTTAACACATTAGATCTTTTAGTCCAATTTGTGAAGGCTAGCGATGCATGAGTTCGATTGTGACTGAACAACCTTAAGAACAGAGAAAAGAAAGCTAAATCATTGATTTGGATGGTTTTATATTTTCGAATCATTGATTAATATCATTTAAGTGTTCATAGGTGTCGGAATGATTGTTAACTCTTTATGCAATCATTGTTGGAAATCTTATTTAGATTGGTGGTAAAATGCTTGAATTGACTGTGTAATCATTTGTGTAATCCTTTTATAAATTACTACCATTGAAGTGGCTGCTTCTATGAATTTGGTGTTGATCTTGTTGTGTTAATGAGGTGTGGCAACTTTGACCGATACATATATGTGCCTGGTCCTACGTTGTAGATGACTGCCCGACTTTGATATAGTACTATCATGTAAAAGTAGGTCATAGGTTCTATTCATGCCAGTGTTGTTGATGTCTACTATTGTAGAGTTCCATACCAGAACGAAACAATTATCTAGTACCTCCTGGCTTCAATGATTGTCCGTGATGTTAACTATGAAATTTAACTATCTCTACAACACCTTTACAAAATTAGTGTCGTGTTTAAAATATTTCCTTTTTCTCGTTTTCATAATGGGGAGTCCTAAAATTGTCGTTTGTCATGTAATTTTCTAGTCATAGTTCCGTTACATATTTCCTTCTTGTATGTTTGTTCTGTTTTGATCTTCTCTTCTTTTTTCCCTCTAGTGATTTGAGTTCACGTACAGATCTTCGCGATCTATTAATTTCTTGCCTGTCATCAACCAACAATTCACCTTATCATTATCAGCAACCAACACCGCATACTTCAACTGGTTTATCTCATTCCACGATATCATCCAATGGACTCATGGTCAGTGAAGAAGTCAAACCAGCAGCAGCGTTAAGTTTAGGTCGATTGGTCGTTGGTAAACCAGAAATTCTTTTACCACCATTAATCGAAAGCATTTCACAAGCTGTAAAACAACATATGCAACTGACAAACACCTCAGGATCTCTTACTAGCAGCAGCAGTAGTGGCAGTGGCGGTGCTGGCATTGGTAGTAAAAATAACACAAGTCAACATCAATTATATTATTTAATTCAAGCTCTTAGAGAGGTTAGATTTTTCCATAGTTTGTCTTAATATTGCTGTATGATTGTTTGATGAATTATCGCTAATTTTTTGGATAGTTAGTAAGTTTCTTTGGTCGAAGGCACACCCATCTTATGATAAAACGCACATCCTGGATTCCGTTACCAACCACAGTCTAAATGCGCTCTTTTTAGTTACTTTATTCAAATGTAAACATATAGTTACCATCACTTTTTAAATGGAGTTTTGTTCTTCACATGTCTTCAACAGAAGTCAGTTTCATTGGTATCATGAACCGATCCAAGTCAGGTAACTATTCGAATCACAAAAGCGATGAACAACTGGTTCATCATAGTATGGAATTTCTCAGTAATGATGCATCTATTACCTCACAACGGAAAGTCGAACTCTTCGATTTCGCGCGCGAACACTGAATCTTTAGACTAATTAACGTAGATCTGACAGTTTACAAGCGTAGCTGTTCTAACTGAATTTCTTGAATGAGTTTTTATACTTGTCTTACATAGAGTCTCACAGGGTCTATAGTCAAAGCAGGTATTTATGTGCATAGCCAATAGTCATAATCTGTTTCTTAAATTAAAATAATACAGTTGGAACAAAGTTGCAGTATAGTCTAATTAATAATTACAAATAGAATAATAAATACGATGAAACCTTTGGGAGACGCTGTAGCGATCTTGAGAATGTCCACCTACTTACTAAAGTTGATGGTTAGGTTTAGGAATTAGATTTAGGGTTTTCACCACAAACTGACATATGTTATAATGCCAAAACGCTATTTAGTCAGATGGTAAATGAATTTCGCTTCGAAATCCAACACCTGTTATCTTTTATCTGATCGGTTCGTCCATAAATTATAGTCTCGCCATAAATCCATGTTTACTGAACAGCATCACGGACACAGCAAAATGAACCAGTAGATAGTATTGGTCATGTTTACGTAGAAGACCTGAATAGCTTCATAAAGATAATAATTGTGAAATAAGTGAGTTCTAAGTGGTTGGTGATTCTAGCTTGAATATTATTGATTGATGCACATTTATTGAACACTAACTTGTATTAATCCACGAAATTGAATGAGAGTGCCTTCTGTTATCTTCGAAAGGTACCTACCTCATGTCTGGCATGTAGTTTAACTCTATTGGTCATTATTTTTTTCACTAGAATTCATGTTAGTGTACTTCATTAGTTTTTTTTGTGCTGAATCAATGAATCTAAATGACATTAACTACAATTCAACAATTTTTATTTATTTTTTATTTAAACACATAAATATTGGTACAAGGAAGCATCAGATACATATGCGCCGCACAAATCTCATTTGATTTGTGCGATGGCTGTGATACTGCTCAGGTACGCAAACTGAAGC
Source organism: Schistosoma mansoni (assembly GCF_000237925.1). Lineage (NCBI taxonomy): Eukaryota > Metazoa > Platyhelminthes > Trematoda > Strigeidida > Schistosomatidae > Schistosoma > Schistosoma mansoni. The sequence goes on along the minus strand of NW_017386094.1, from coordinate 127,694 downwards.
AGGTGGTTTTCTTAAGGGGGCCACACCCGGAGCCTTTGACCTAAAGATCTGATCCACAAGACAGTGGAGCAACGTAAGGAGATGCAATCCCATGGTAGCCGGTGACCAATGATTGATTCATACGCTATTTGTTTCCTCAGGATAATGGAGCCAGCACATGTGCACCATTGGTTTGGAATGAGGATTTTCCAACTCCCCTAGGTGAACTTTCCGTGTCTTCCAACCCAGTTAAAGCTCCGGACATTCGCTTTTCGTCCTCTCAATTTCGTAAACAACAGTAATGCCACGAGAAGGCAGTGAGTAGGATTTCCCTGTCAGAGGCTCTATACGGGTGGCCATGTGAGAGCATTTTGAGAAGGAAAGCGGACTCTCCCCATTCTCGGCCGTACCAGGGCATTTGGGGGCACAGTTCAACAATACGGTTCTTGAATTTTTGAAATATTCTGTATTTAGTTTTTTTTTGTTCATTGTGATTGCTCCGTTTTCTCCTTACATTAAAATTTTTTTCTAACAGGTTCTTGTTAATCTTGCTGGTCTGGATCCTAATCAATCTTTGAAACATCATCTAGATTCAATGTGGTAAGAGTTGTTCATTAGGGCTTATAAATATACTTGATTTCAATCATTGAATTCAGACTATAAGCTGCACTTATTCATTTTGAGATCTGAGATACGTAGTATAGTGATAATAAGAATTGACGATTGTAATAATTAGTGTTTTACCCAACCTACATACGCGCAATTTCTTTTTGTCGACTTCACCTTATATTACTATATTTACATCAGTCTTGATTAATGGAAACAATTATTGCATTGTTCACTTACTACTAAACAGGTCAATCTTTAAATCCCTTGTGATCAGTTTTATTTTCAGTTATTTAGTGGTCATAAGGACGTTTTATCAATGGAACTCTATCTATTAATGTGTATTGTTCTTTTTTCTTATTATATCTCGTGTTATAGAGAAAGAATTGTATTTCTCTATTTTTGGGCTATTTATGAGTGGGTGGTGCGGTATAGTGTTCCAGTCAGATTGGTTGGTAAAACCTTTTCTGGGGAGGCCTATGTAGGCACTTTTGTAATGGGTTCCGTGTTTTCAAGGCTCATAAAGCCCACCGCGCGGATGTGATTTTATAGAGAACCGCGATCTAGCAGGTCCTTTGAGCGTATCTCGGTATCGTCAGAAGGGGAAGTAAACGATTTTCGAAGTTTTTATTTACCCTGGATAGTCTGAATGCATACTAGGTAACACATGGATTTTCATTCAAGCATTCCTTGGCATAAATGCACGTAAACTTACGCTATACGTTACATGCTCACCGATAACACACATGTTTTATCCTATAGCATACATAAAACCACATTCACCCACTTGGGAGGGTAGATATTCACCACTCCCATAAAAGAGTATTCGCTACAGCAGACTGTCTTCCACACATACATAAGCAGAATCATTCTCTCACGGGGAGGTCTTTGGTCATATATTCGAACCCCTTCCCACCTGATTCATTTTGGAAAATGTTTCTTATCACTACATCTTTACTCATAAAGCATGGTTAAAAGCTTAAAATAAATCGGCACTCGGTTAAAATATGTTACGTTTACATGAGTATGGTTGTTGTTTGCCTAGTAATCTCCACTAAATATCAGTTATGAGTAGTTGTAGCCTCTTCACAAATCTTTTTTCTTCGTATATTCATCCTGTATTAGGTCCCTTTTATTAGCATGTTCTGGTTTATCGGAAGAAGGTACACGAAATCTAGTCTCAGAATGTCTTGGCCGATTAACATTGGTCGATCCTCCGCAACTAGTTAGTCGTCTACGTCAACAGGTAAATTTCATTAATTGTCATTTTATACTTTACTTCAGATTTTGATTGACAGAATTATGTTTGTTTCTATTATTCAATTGAATAACAATGAATCATTGTCTACAATCATTTTTTAGACGTTTTTGGTTAACTTCAGGCTTTTGTTAATATTATCTTTTGTAGCATCCCCATAATATTCACCTAGAGCCTACACATACTTCTCTAAAATATCTTTATTGTACTATAACTACCCATGAGTAGCTAGAGCCCATCCCTCTCACTTATTCTGGTTAAACTATTTGCAAGCTAACTCTTCTATTATCTGTTGGTCCTTATTTCTGATGTACGTACGTACGAAGTTCTACGTTGTGACTGACTGACTGGTCCTTATTTCACTTATTCAGCCATATTGAACCGATCATTTCTGTACCTCTGTACATTGAGATTCGATTGTCACTGTTAAGTTCATTACCTTGATTATGAGTTTATTATAAACTAGAGTTAATATCTTTATCTGTGAATTGGTAACTTATTTTTCAACGTGTAATATTGTTGGGGATGTCAAATCCCCAGAACTTACTTGGTAAACAGCTTAATTTTGTAATTTTACTTTGAAAATTTAAATTTCCTTGTTTTCGCGCCAAAGGCGCTCCTTTCACCTTCAAGTCGTATTTCCCACTTGTAAAATATCTTAAATACTATTGGACCGTTTTAGCTTTGAGTGTGCTATTTTGCAATGCTGCCCAAGGACAAATTATCGCTGTATATGTACATTTGAGTTTTTCCCCTTATGACTTGCTTGTACTCGGCTGCTTACGGAATATATATTCCCCTACTTTGCCTTGGACTTCTTCATCTAGTTAGCGAGGCCTGGGACAACAGAGTAGATTAGCTTATCGTGTCATTGGCCTTCGTTCGTTACCGCGAAATCGACTTAATTCAAGTATATCAAATATATATGCCGTATCAAGGATTTCCTGATGCTTTTTCTGTTCACCTAGCTAAGTACATAAATCTCTACCTGTCACGTTTAAAAATTTCACACATAATGTATCATTGTATTTTAGCCAACAAAAATGTTTACTACACTTACCGGTGTAATTATTTTCTACACTTTATTTTATAGCTGAATTCACCTGAGGCCTCATCGTCAGTCTTAATGCGTTCAACATTAGTTACTGCGGTGAAATTCATTCTAATCGTTACTGATTTAGACGCAGGTACAATGACAAAATATACCGGTCGTATGCGTTATGATTTACCAGATGTAACATATTTTATGGTTCCATCTCAGGAAACTTCTATGTCATCATCACCTTTGACTAATGACATTGAATCAGCTCTACGAGCTGGTAATCCTCCTGCATTGATAGATTTTCTTGGTCGTCTTGCAGATCCGGAATTATCAGTTCGACGTGCAGCTCTTGTTGCATTGAATACTGTTGCACATCATAGACCTGGTCTCGTACGTCCATTACTCAATATACCTATACAATTGCCTGGTTCATCACAAACATCAACTCTATTAGATTTGTTATGTGCAGAAACAGTTATACGAAAAGAATTGATTCGTGAAGTAGAGATGGGTCCATTCAAACATCATGAAGACGATGGTTTAGATTTAAGAAAGGTGAGTTTTATTTTTGTCTGTCCTTTAAATAAAAATGAATTTCAGGTTGTAAATGACCTAATAAAATGATCTATTTGTAAATTCGATCAAGCGGTCTTGGCTAATCTGTGTAGAAATCTGAACAAATAGTTTGACACAGAAATCGAAACACTAAGTTTTTAAAAGACATTCATTTGAATGATATAAAATGATCTTGAATCTCAATTATCAGTATCCAATTTCTACACCTGACGAATGTGAAATAACGAGTCTATTTGAACTAGACTACCATCAAAAACCCGGAAGCACTGGATGGCCGTTTCGTCTTAGTATCGAACTCCTGAGCAATGCACATCCACAATCCTGCTCACGGGACTAAAACCTACGACCTTCGGACTTTCCAGTGCTGCAGTAATGCAAACTGGTATTGAACTTTATTATATTACATAACACCATTTGTTTTTCTTGTTCTTACATAGTTTCGTCTTAGACTCCATCCTTGATACGATAAAGTTACTTTACTTACTTACTTACGCCTGTTACTCCCAATGGAGCATAGGCCGCCGACCAGCTTTCTCCAACCCACTCTGTCCTGGGCTTCCTTTTCTAGTTCTATCCAGTTCTTGTTCATTCTTCTCATATCTGTCTCAATTTCTCGGCGTAATGTGTTCTTTGGTCTTCCTCTTCTCCTTTGACCTTCAGGATTCCATGTGAGGGCTTGTCTTGTGACGCAATCAGGTGATTTCCTCAAGGTGTGCCCAATCCACTTCCAGCGCTTCTTCCTTATTTCTTCCTCTACTGGAATCTGGTTTGTTGTCTCCCACAGTAACTTGTTGCTGATAGTGTCTGGCCATCGGATCCGAAGTATCTTGCGTAGACAGCTGTTGATGAACACTTGTATCTTCTGGATAATGGCTTTCGTAGTTCTCCACGTCTCCGCCTCATACAGTAGAACTGTCTTGACATTTGTATTGAAAATTCTAACCTTGGTGTTGGTTGACAATTGTTTTGAGCTCCAGATGTTTTTCAGTTGTAGGTATGCTGCTCTTGCTTTGCCGATCCACTCCCTCACATCTGCATCTGATCCACCGTGTTCATCAATGATGCTGCCCAGATATGTAAAGGTTTCCACATCCTCCAAAGCTTCTCCGTCAAGTGTAATTTGATTGGTGCATATTCTATTGTATCGGAGAGTCTTGCTTTTCTCTTTGTTTATATTGAGACCTACTGCTGCCGAGGCTGCTGCTACACTGGTCGTTTTCCCCTGCATTTGTTGTTGCGTTTGTGATAGAAGAGCCAGATCATCCGCGAAGTCTAAATCGTCAAGCTGCATCCTGCCTGTCCACTGTATCCCGTGATTTCCTCCAGATGTTGACGTCTTCATAATCCAGTCGATGACCAGGAGAAAGAGAAAGGGTGAGAGTAAGCAACCTTGCCTAACACCGGTCTTTACTTGAAACGAGTCAGTGAGTTGTCCTCCGTGGACGATTTGGCAGTTTAGTCCATCATAGGAGTTCCGTATGATATTTACTATCTTCTCAGGCACGCCGTAGTGTCGAAGAAGCTTCCATAGTGTCGTCCTGTCCACGCTATCAAATGCCTTCTCGTAGTCGATGAAGTTGATGTACAGTGATGAGTTCCATTCGATTGATTGTTCCACAATGATCCGCAGAGTTGCGATTTGATCTGTGCACGATCTATCCTTACGAAATCCAGCTTGTTGATCTCGAGGTTGGGCGTCCACGGAATCCTTCATCCTGTTTAACAATACTCGGTTGAAGACTTTTCCTGGTATTGAGAGAAGAGTGATGCCCCTGTAGTTGTCGCACTTGCTGAGATCGCCTTTCTTTGGTATCTTGATCAGAAGTCCCTTTTTCCAGTCTGTTGGTACTTGTTCTTCATCCCAAATCTTACTGAAGAGGATGTGGAGTATCTTGGCAGTTGCTGCTACATTTGCTTTCAGTGCCTCTGCCGGGATGTTGTCTGGTCCCGCTGCTTTGCCACTCTTGACTTGTCTAATGGCCATGCTGATCTCTTCAATTGTTGGTGGGCCAACATCGATTGGGAGGTTCGTGGGTGCTGCTTCGATGTTGGGTGGGTTCAGTGGAGCTGGTCGATTCAAGAGTTCTTTGAAGTGTTCTACCCACCTGTTTCGTTGTTCTTCAATGTCGGTGATTACTTTGCCTTCCTTGCTTTTCACTGGTCTTTCTGGCTTACGGTAATTTCCAGCAAGCTTCTTCGTTGTGTCATACAGTTGTCTCATGTTTCCCTCTCTTGCAGCCTTTTCCGCTGTCGTTGCTAAATCTTCCACATATTTACGTTTGTCGGTTCTGATGCTCCTCTTCACTTGCTTGTTTGCCTCTGTGTATTCGGCTTGTGCCTTGGCTTTTTCTGCTCTTGTTCGGCTGATATTGATTGCTGCCTTCTTGTTCCTCCTTTCTTCAATCTTATCCAATGTACCAACAGTGATCCATTCCTTGTGATGGTGCTTCTTTTGGCATAGAACCTCTTGACATGTTGAAACGATTGCCTCCTTGATACCTTTCCAGTTGCTCTCCATGGTAGTCCCCTCTCCATTGAGTAGATCATGAAAGGCCTCGAACCTGTTGCTGAGGGCTATGTTGAATTTGTTGAGTTTGTCAGCATCTCGAAGAAAGGTTGTATCAAACTTTTGTGATGTTGTCCGCGCCGTTGTCCACTGCTTCTTGAGTTTTAGTTTCATCTTGGCGACCAGGAAATGATGATCTGATGCTATATCAGCTTCTCTCCTGGTTCTCACATCCTCTATAGTCCTCCTGAACTTTTTGTTGATGCAGGTATGGTCGATTTGATTCTGTGTAGTGTGATCCGGTGAAATCCAAGTGGCTTTGTGTATGTTTTTTGTGGGAATATGGTGCCACCTATGACATTTTCGTTCCTTTCTCCCAGTCCATGTCGTCCCATGACGTCTTCGTATCCAGTGTTGTCTTTCCCAACCTTGGCATTTAAATCTCCCATTCGAATAGTCAGGTCCTTTGTTGGGCACTTGTCGACGATCGACTGCAGCCTATCGTAGAATTGGTCATTAACGTCTTCATCGTAGTCGTTGGTAGGCGCATAGCATTGGATGACGTTCATTGTAATGCCCTCTCTCTTTGTTTTGAAGGAGGCTTTGATGATCCTTGGTCCATGAGATTCCCATCTAATAAGTGCATTTTGTGCTTCTCTGGATAGCATCAATGCAACTCCTTGTGTATGTGAGGCATTTTCTTCTTCATGACCGGAGTATAACAGAAGTTCCCCTAAAGATAGTCGTTGTTGTCCAACCTTCATCCAATGTGTTTCACTGATTCCAAGCACCTCCAGTTTGTATTTTCCCATTTCTGCAGCAATTTGGAAGACTATTCCGGTCTCCTACATTGTCCGGACGTTCCACGTACGCATAAAAATTGTTGCTCTGGTTGTTAGAAGGTGAATCGGCCTCATGACTTCCGAAGGAACTCGGCTTTCATCATGAAACATCATAATTATTGCTTCAACTCCCAGGGCAGAGTTTAAATGGTCTGAATAATTTTTCTGGTAAGCGTCTTTTTAGAGAGTTGGTTTTCTACGGGATGGGGTCGCTAACCCCATGCTCAACCCTCCTCCTTTACCCGGGCATGGGACCGGTTGTAGCCCCCAGAGAAGCTACAGGCAGAGTTGATACGATAAAGTTGTTGTACTAAAAATATGTTAAACTTTATACATAAATCGACAGCTCCAAATTTCTTGTATCGCGTCATATGGTAAATCAATCAGAAGTAGCCTAATGAGAAGGTCAATCGATGGCAACTCAAAGGACCTGTGAGTTTCATCGGCTAAGAAATAGAGTAGTTGTCAATGCCAGTCTTGGCAATTGAACCGTCTGCCTCGGAGAACACAACACTACTGTAAATATCTAGCCAAGCTGAAAATGTTCCTCGTTTGAAGATAATTCGCAGTATACTACTTACTCGTTGTTTGTTTTCCTCATTTTTAAACTTATTACTATTTTATATTTTTATGAGTAATCTTCATTATTACGTTTACTCTTACTACGATTTTTCTGCCTCCGGTCCCCCTTTATCATCATTTATTCTTTCCCTCCATAGTGTGCATTTGAATGCATGTCTACATTATTAGAGACATGTTTAGATAAACTTGTAATACCGAATTTTTTGGAATCATTAATTGACGGTCTACGTGATCATACTGATATCAAATTATTATCATATCAAATACTTCAACGTATTTCAATTATAAGACCAATGGAAATATCTGCCAGTAAGTTGATGAATTTATTTATATTTTGTCTGTTTGTTTGTTAAGTATGAGTATAGGGTTGAGGAAAATTTTTGAGCCTCGCTGATAACCTGAACCGATCAATGTTAACCCACTATTGAAAATCTGGAAGCACTGAATGGCTGATTTGTTTTAGTACGGAGCTCCTCAGCAGTGCGCGTTGACGACCCTGCACTTGTAGATCGAACCCTCGACCTGTTTCACCCACGAACACTTAACATATGGACCACGGAGACGATGTCCAACGTTGTTCATATCTAACCCCAATCAATCTATGATATTTAAATTTGCTTAGTATTGTTTGTTTGAGTGGATAACGCGATGGCGTTTGAAGCGAGGGTACTGGGTTCGAGTCCCAGAGTGAACATCAACTCTGAGATGCAGGTACATCCAGATGACGAGTCCCAAATAGGACGAAACGCGCATCCTGGATTCCACTGCTAGCCACTATCCATCTTTGCTTAATCTATGATATTACTCGACCATCTTAAATTAAGTGTTGAAACTCGATTGTAGTGTAATCTGATATGATGTAGTGTGCTGTTTTGTGTTCATTTTATAATTTATAGTGTCAGCAGATTAATACTCTGATGAATGCTTTGAACCAGGTTGATTACAGATTCTTTCGCCATCAATTAGTCTCCGATTACTTCAAAACATAAATCTTTCCAGAAAGATTTATTTGATATAAACCTCTTGAAAAATCCGAACTACATTCCAAGTTTATTCGGTTACATACTGATTGATTTCAATGATTAATAATTGAAGAGATTCATCAGTATACGGTTGTGGAGATAGTTAAGTTTCATTCAAATCCTGAACTCACCGTAGACAATAAATGATGGTCCTGGGTTCGATTACCACATGCTGATTCGTGGGTGTCCACTACTGAAGAGTCACAAACTAGGACAAAAACGACTATGAGCACATGTGCTTACTAGTGACTAGCTTCGAGAAAGGGTTCCCGGAGTTCTAGTGAGGAGCAGTGACCAGTGTGGTTCAACCATGTTGCATGTGAGGCAGTTACCTACCGAAAGCTATTGAAAATAGTCACTCAATATCGCGAATCCATTGAAGTTAGATAGAGACACCGTTAGATGACAACTCAGTAATCCATAGGTTAAGCGTTTGCGTGTGAATCCAAAGGTGTTATGGATTCATTTCCGGTTTCTGGGGTAGTATATGCTCACTGATAAGGAGTTTCATGTTGGGACGGGACGGCCGTCCAATACTTCCTGACTTTCACTGGTTGTTCAACTTGGATCAGTTCATGACTTCAATAAACAATTGTCACTTGGACAGAAAAGTAATACAGTCCAATACCATACTGTTATATCTTGTGGCCGAGTGGATTCCCAGTTAATGTATCACGTGATAAGACCGCCAATCGGAGAGCAGCAAATTATCGATTGGAACAGTGATACACGAAAACCGTACGAGCAGTCTAGAGCGCTTATCGGTCCTGCTTTCTGCTTAGCCCAGCCAGTTAAGTCCAGAACACCAATAACAGCCTCTGCGGTATGAATCCTTGTATTTCAAACATACTGAGTTTATATACCAAATAGATAGACCACATCGTACCAATAAAATAGAAAATAACATTTGTACAGGAGTTAGCCAAATATGGCTGTGAATGTGGGAGGCAGTAATTATTAGACTAGGTATAACTCAAGAATGGTAAATAGTATAATAATAGTCTATAGGTCAAAATAAGGCTTATAATAAGGGGAACATGAATATGAATAGTTTAGTTATTTAGCAATTTTCGATAAAAAAATATATGCATAATACTGGTCCATAAATGGATGCCAAAGTTACCATTCACCATTGTTATCGGGATACAACACATACTAAGCAAAAGCTAACTAAATCAAAAATAATAATGAATTAATCTAAATCAATGTTATCCTAAGTTCAACAAATCTCACTGAATTTATACGAAGAAAACCTGACCTAATGAAAGTTTCGTTTAACAAAGATCAATACAGTCAGTTTTTGACATTTTTATCTCGTCCTGACATCTCACTTTTTCCCCTAGTAACATATTGGCGAGGCACATTTTATATTACTCTCCTTCTTATTCTACATATTTCATACTTTTAGCAATTTATTCAGCATTCTTGTTGAGAGATTTTTTCAAATCAGGTATGGATTAGTATAATTCACTTTGAGCTATTATCTTAGTTTGACACTTAGTGGTACTATTTTCATACTCAAATAACATCAGTTGGAGCGGGTTTCGAACTCATGACTTAATAATTTGAAATTGAATCTTTCAACCACTAAATCACCAATTCATTGAATGATTTGATATTCTTATTCACCACTGAGTGTTTTTTATGCAATCATATGGTTTTTTATTCATTACGTTTAACCATAAGTTAGTCAATAGACGACATATTTCTATATTCTCATTGTGACATTGAAGTCGCTTCCCTAATCATGATTTATTCGGTATTATACTCAAGATTGACCATTGTGTTGGTCTAAATATTACCATTATTATCGTTGTATTAATGTTTTGTTTTATCAGATGATCATTATTTTCAATCTATTTTTCTGCTGATCTCTTTTTTTATCATAATTAGAAATGGAAATTTTAGCTGTACCATTGAAAGCGGTTCTTTTATCAAAACCTAAAGATGATTGGGTTAAACAAGAAATGGAGAAAATGCAAGAATTAAATCGTAGTGCTCTTGGATTGATAGTCAGTTTAAGAAATATTGATGATATTGGTATGTTTTGATGAAAATAATCTTTGATCGACATTCTTTTCATTGATAAATGATTCATTTTTGTATGAATGGTTGTTACCATCAGTCATCAGCTCCCTAACTGGTCATCCAGAAAATGTTTGCATATTGTGAGGATGGTCCACAGGTGTTAAGTCGGCTTCCAGAAAACTCTAACAGAGCCTCCATAGGCTCATAAAGAGCCTCAACCAATCAGCGAATAATTAGAAGTTGTGTGAAGTTATGTCACTAAAATAACGACATCCTGATTGGCTGATTAACACACTGCTACTATGTAAACTCAAGGTCTCTTAGTTACTATAAAATCCCTGTATTTTCTGTACATGAATGAACCTTGCAGTAAAGTGTTTCCTCTCATACTCGAGTCTTCTCCTGGTGTTCAAGTCGCTGAGTAGTTCTAGCCTGGGTTATCAGAATAGCTTAGGATCTGAATATAGCGTTCAACTTACAAGACGTATCAGTGGCGACGGGGATGGGATTTGAACCCACGGTACTCAAACTTAAAATCGAGACCAAATCTGTTATAGTTTGACATTGAGAACTATAAATTCAATGCTGAACAACATTTTGGAAGTTATAAACACTTTTTCATCAGAAGCGGTTTTGTGGAGATTTCAGTATTTTCATAGTTGAAAGCATGATTCAATTAAAGCTAGACCACCAAGGAAAACCTGGAAGCACTGGACGGCCGTTTCGTCTTAGTTGATGTTTTGTCTAATCGTTCACCGTTATTGATTATCTCTAGTTTATATATTTGATCATATTAGATTTTCATGTGTGTATAGTAGTTTAATCATTATTTGCGTTCTCTAAGCTTAATGGTTTAATCTTTAGGCTTTCATTGTCCCTCAGAACAATGATTACCGACAGCTAGTCCAAATCAAGATCGATAGAACATATGTGGAGTAGTTTGAATAGCTCATGTCTGTTGGAAGTTGTCTAGATGGGGAAAATAAAAACTTGACGATTAAACCACTTGGGTCTTAGAAAGTCATTTAACATAGATCATCATCCCAAATTACATATCTTCTCTATCAACTGTAGTTAGATCGTCGTATTTACTTTAGAAGGCTATGAAATTATCAAATATCATAATACACTTCGTTGATTGTATTATCCGAAGTCTTCTATATACAAAGAAGCAGTGTCACAGCTGACTGTCGAATAATTCTCACTCCTCAAAATTTGCTCACTTGACTGTACGATAGTTGAAAGTAAAAAGTTAACTAAGAATTTACTAGTAACATTACCTTTTGCATTTTTTGATTTACAAAATTTAATTGTCAGTTTAGGCAGTCAGTCATAATGAATGTATGCTCTAGGACGATTATTCATCTCCTTAAGCTTCCGAATTACTTCAACATAGTTTTATGAACTTAACAAATTAGATAGGAAAAAAACTAAGTAAGCAAAATGATAGTACTAATGAATAGTAAGATTAAACAAATCAGATTATGATTTTTATATTGCCAGTATTTTGTGTAAAATTCGTCTTTGTTGTTGGTTTTTGTAGTGGAAAGATACTTACGTTCTAGTTAGGATAGTCATATGTTCTTGATGTGAATGGTGTTGAAGCCCTGTAGAATAGATACTGGAAGGGTATCTAGTGTAGATATCCGTCTAAGGTAAAAGAACGTCTCATTCGTGTAGATGGAGAAAGGGAGTGTTATAACAGTTATGCGTTGAGTTAACTAATGGTTGTGGATATACAGCGTATGTTTTAACTACGTTATTTGATGAAGGTTTACAATCCCATGAACTGATTTTTCATCTTTGATGTACATTCCAATAAGTTTTATTTGCAGGTTATAGAGTTTTATTAATCTAATTATGAATTGCCATCTATTTAAATAATTGTGAGCAGAGATGGAGTATGGCTAGCAATGGAACGCAGGACGCGCGTTTCGTTTCATTTGGGTGGGACTCATCAGCTGGATGTACCTGCATTTCAGAGTTGATGCTCATTCCGGTACTCGAACCCAGTGCCGTTCATCTCAATTAATATCCATTTCTCATTCCTCTACATAATGTTTGATCTATAAACAATCTTAATAATAACCGATCAGTAACTTGTTTCAAGAGAGATGAACTTTGTAATGTTTTAATAGGAATATGAATACAATTGCCTTCAATTGGAGATCTTCCATTATACAGGTAACTATGTACAAAAAAGGAAGACATTGGTGAATAGTTGCTCAATTTTGTGGATTGGTTGAAGTTAGACATTAACACCGTTGGATGCCCGCTCAGTAATCTATCGATTGAGCGATCGCGCGCGAGACTGATAGGTCCTGGGTTCGAATCTCGCGAGGCGGGATCCTGCATGCACACTGCTGAGGAGTCCGATAATAGGACGAAATGGCCGTCCAGTGTTTCCAGGTTTTCCATGGTTGTCTAGCTTCAATTGACTCATAATCTCAACTATATTAAAGAAGAAAGTCGCTGAATAACTTACAATATGGTTGCTTTCTAGTTTGTTTGTCTTTTCCTGTTGTTTCTTTTTTATTATCTCAGTTAAGGAAACATTAAAACGTGTTATTTGTACTTTTGCTTGCTTAGATAAAAATCGTCATTATGTGGAGTTATTACGTATTATCAATGCAGATACTAATTTGAAAAATATTTATATGCAAATCTTATCAACTGAAAATTATTCCACTAAGAATAATTTGTCAACAATATCCACAACACCAACAACAACTATGACAACAGGTGGATTTGGACGAAATAATTCTTCCTCATGTTCTCTCACTGGTGGTGGCGACATCGGTGGTGGATATATTGGCAATTTCCCATCGACACGTTCATGATTTATTCAATGTCACTATGTTAAATTGGCAATATTTTGTTAGTCATGAATTCATCAACACACCCCCTCACACACACACACACAAGGTCTTTTTTTTCCGTTTGTTGTAAACACTTTGAATCCAAGAAAAAAACGTACTAAAAAAATTTTTTTGTGTCTTCTCACTTACATCATCTGATGTATATCTTAATTTGTCTAGTTTTTGTACCTCATCCATTCATTCATTTGTCCTTAATTATTTCCTTTCAAAATCATTCATCTCAATGTCCAAATGAAATATATATAACAGTGCCAAATGATTGTGTTTTAATCATTGAATAACAATAGTAACTATGGTTAATAAAAAAAGTGTATTCAATCCTTTATAATGTTCTGTTGTACATGATAACTAATTAATGATATTGATTCAATGAATGATTTAAATTGTTTGATCCTCTATGCTCTTTAAGTATCCATCTCTCTCTGTGTGTCTATTTATTGATAATGAATACATGTATAACATTTTTAAAAAAAAAACATACATTTCAACCCTAATCCATCCTTTATTTGTTTATCCTTTTTGTTTCCTAACGATACGATACAACTCTTTTTCATTAAAACAATTGCTTATCAGCTTACTAATAACCCATAGAACAAACATTCTTTTTCTTTCTGTCTGTCTGTCTGTTACACCTACACGTACCACTAATGGTTAAGAATCGAACCAATACCATAGTTATAACAATAGGAAAAGACTAATGTTGTGTTATTATATGGTGATGATAAAACGGAAAAAAAAGAAAGATTGTTTCTACATTTATTTTATGCGTTTTTTTTTCTGTTCTGCCTTGAAAGTGGTGTGTTGTTGTCTGTGTGTGTGTGTGAGTGTATGGTATAGCGCTTAAAGTAGTTTGTGCTTTTATCAATCAATATACATTTTATCTGGTTCATACGATCTGCATCATCATCATAAATGAATAATGCGTATATAATCTCATGTTTGTTCTCTGTATTTATCCTTTAAATTTCGTTTGTTTTCATTATGAATGTACGATTTTACGAATGTAGTTAAGTTACACCTAACAAAATATTACGATATCGAATGCTGTTAGAGATAGAGTTATGAGTGAGGATGATAGTAGTGACTTTCTGGTTGTCCATACTTTGAAAAAAAGTATTGTTTCTTAAGGTATCTCTGAAAAAGGGGGTTTTCTGTGGAGATTTTAAGCAATTTTTATATATAGTTGAAATCATAAGTCAATTGAAGCTAGAACACCATGGAAAACCTGGAAGCACTGGACGGCGATTTCATCCTACTATGGGACTCCTCAGTAGTGCGTATCCATGATCGCGCCTCACGAGATTCGAACCCAATACCAAACAGTCTCGCGTCAGAGCACTTAACCGATAGACCACTGAACAGGCATTCAACGGTGTTAATGTCTAACTTCAACCAATCCACGAAGTTGAGCAACCAATGTCTTCAATGAGCTGATATCTCCCAACAGACCTTGTTGAATTCTACTGGTTACTGCTTCTCACTAGAACTCCAGGAAATACCTCATAGACCCAATCACTAGTGAGCATATGATAAGGGGGTTTACTGTGTACATTTTAAATAATTTTTATATATAGTTGAAACCATGAGTCAATTGAAGCAAGACCACCGTGGAAGCATTGGAAGGCCGTTTCGTCCTATTGTGGGACTCCTCAGCAGCGCGCATCCATGATCCCGCCTGGTAAGTCCTTGTATTCGAATTTCACGAGGTGGAATCGTGGATACGCACTGCTGAGGAGTCCCGTAATAGGATGAAACGGCCGTCCAGTGCTTCCAGGTTTTTGATGGTGGTCTAGCTTCAATTGAATCATGATTTCAACTATGTATCTCTGAAAAGGAAACTAGTTCAAACTCTATGTTGTTCATGACAAATTGATTGATAGCCATAGAACTATACACAGGCGAATGGAAGTTTGCAATAAAATTAGAAATCTTTACTAATTAAATTCAGTAGATTCGTCTGAGTCAGTTGAAGTTGTGAATGTGACCAAATAGTTGAGATTTAATGAACTAATTTATATAAATATATTGTGGTGTGAGCTACTTATATCCACACAAGCAGTAGGTGTAGACTACGAGATGATAGCAATCGATGGTTAGAGACCTTGAATGACATGGCTCAAAATCGTTTGTAATGGCAAAGGTGCATTCACTCTTTGTATTCTCCCAAATTCTAATCTTCTGAATTCTTCGTATCCCTTTCTCTTCAAATTTACTTCATTGGATTATACTCCTTGAATAACATCTTCAAACCCTAATTATTCGGTTTACTGCTTATACTCTTACTACTTCTACCACTATGAGATTTGAATCGACAACTGCATCTGTGTGCTAATGTGGTATGGCAACTCAAACTGATGTACGTACGTACGAAGTTCTACATTGTGACTGACTGACTGAGTACATAACGATGGCCAGACATGGAATAGCTTCAACCGACTCATGATCTCAACTATTAAAATATACACGAATGTTTTGTATTTAACTGATTAAAATTTGTCTTTGTTCACATAACTCAAACACTGATGATGGTTAGGGTACACTTTAATAATTGATCTTCTATAACTGCAATATATAATTACTGTTGAATAATAAATATATCTAATTATGAACAGAGACCCATCATTCGTTAACGATGTGTATTTATAAGTTTTTAGGTGCTTAAATTTAGTCGATAGCAGCAAACCAAGTATGGTAGAAGTTTCGTTCTAGTTGATTCTTGTCAACAAGAACTACTTTTAATCTTGAACTACCAGCATACAATCTCATAGGCAGGTTACTACATCACAACACAGTCACAATTCTTGAGTAGGTTTCCAAGATTTCCTGCTTGGAATTAGTCACTACTAAGGACACGATAATTTTTATTACGGGATTGAGTTATGGAGGTTAAAGAATTTTCTTTTTAAATCTTAAGCTGACTGCACATGGACTAGTGATACTGTCCTGTTTCGAATATACGATAATATCGATGTGAATACATCTAAAAAATATTGGACCTATGAAAGCAATTTGTAAATCATAAAGATTACATAACTAAACCTACTAAGTACCAAGTACAAACTGTTAGTAAGTTGAAAGGTTCAGTACGAATTGTAAGAATAACAAACAGCATGATAAAAGGAAAGAATATCTTCGACATGGGAAAATCGATTACCATTTATCCACACATTGTGTGAATGAATATAACAAGAACTTGAGAAACTTGAGATTGTATGATAGATTTCCTACGGACCTTTTGTTGGTTCGAGTTCGTTATCTATTTGATAAACGGGATTGAAATCTAATGTCGAGGGATTAAATTTAGACGATAAATAAGTCTAAATACTCTATTTTCCACTACCACATTTTATTTATTTATTTAAACACATAAATATTGGTACAAGGAAGCACCAGATACATATGCGCCACACAACTCTCATTTGATTTGTGTCAGGGCTATGATACTGCCCAGGTGCCCAAACTGAAGCAGGTGGTTTTATCACGGGGCCACACCCGGAGCATTTGACCTGAAGGTCTAGTCCACAAGGCAGTGGAGCATCGTGAGGAGATGCAGTCCCATGGTAGCCGGTGACCAACAATAGGTTCATACGCCATTCGTTCCATCAGGATCCTGGAGCCCATGTGCACCATTGGTTTGGAATGAGGGTTTTCCAACTCCCCTAGGTGGACTTGCCGTGTTCACCAACCCGGTTAAAGCGCCGGACATTCGCTCTTCGTCCTCTCACTTTCGTAAACAACACCCCACTACCACATGATCACTATCATCCAACTGTGATAAAACAAAGCTAAACCTCAGTTTTGTTTGATCCTTTTCAAAACAAGGGGAAGGAGTTCACTTGGTATTGTTTGTTTGAATCTTCTCATTGATGTTTGGGACTGTAACTGGTCAATCTCTTATTGGCATATGTGCATACTGTGCGTTTTGCCTCGATATAGGAAAAAGGAGTTTCTGGTTAATTAGTTGACTACAACTTTCTTCATACTGAAACGGTTAAAGTAAGTAACTAATCTTTCATTTGTGGGATTATTATTTGTGGACTCAAGAATGCCAAATAAAGATTTTGGTTGTATAAGTTTTTTTGTGACCTCAGTCTAGTTGATCACATAAACATTGCTAGCTGTCTCTGTTCAAACAGAGCTTCAGGTAATGAGATTTCTTACAAACACTTTGTAGTTATGACTTCTTATTCACTGTATTTATGTTTCTTTTAAACACCTAATGGACCTTTGATTCAGTGGTTAAGTCGTTCAACTTTCAACCATTGTGTCTCAAGTTCGAACCCTGCTTCATCTACTTCAGTTCGGCCAACGTGGTAGTTTTGCTAGCTTTAACCCTGAGGATTTGTTCCGAAGTCAAGCACACTTATTTATATTTGGTAGATGAGTTAAATAATAGACATGTGTTTAGTCGGACTGATATTTACAATGTGTAGTTCTTCGGAAATAATTACTAAAAGCTTTTTAATCACTCAGTACCGCATGAAAGTGAAATTTATTATTGTCGCAATTAACTTCATTTCCGTGAGGTCATAATAGCTATTTTTACTTACTTACACCTGTTACCCCTCGTGGAAGAGCATAGACCATCCACCAGCCCTGTCCATCCAACCTAATTCCGGTCAATCCTTTCCAGTCGCGATTCATCCTTTTCATATCTGCTTCCAATTCCCGACGTAGTGTTATTCGGCCTTCCTCTTTTCCGTTATTGTTTACACTCAATAATATTAAATAAAAATGATAAATAAATTTTCAACTTCTAAGGTGTATAGATGGACATGTTTTTTTTACATACGTTCATTTTATGTCAAACAAATCAAAAACGTTATTGCAATCACGAACTGAACTTAGACAACCATACAGAATCTTGAAGAACTGAACGGCTTATTCATCCTAGTATGAAACTCCTCAGTAATGCTCATCCAACTGCCGGGTCCGAACTCAGAACTTTCGGTCTCGCATGTAAATGTTCAACTTCTAGGCCATAGAGCCACATTTCAATGGTTCATACTTTGACATTCAATCAATTCGTGATATCGCTGAGGATTCCCATACTAGAATGAAACAGTTACCTACTATTTTTAGGTTTTTAATTGATTGTCTAAATGTGATCATTTCATGATCTCAATCACATTCAACAATCTCCACCCGACCCATAATGAAAATCAAAAAAAAGTCAACCATCCAGGTCTCGAATCTCTTTAAAGACGAAGTCTAGATATCTATGGTCTTCTTCAGTTGATTGTAAAATATCCTCAAATGTGTAAAGGGTAATACTTGAATAATAATGACAAACTTATCAAATATTCTAGTAAAGTATTCATGTATGATAACCGATAATTATAACTGATAGCATAGATTATTTATTCTTATCAGCTTATTTTCAAAAAAGAGATGTTTTCAGGAAGTGAAGAAGTTGATCTTTGTGTATGTATATGTCAATGATAAAGATGGCTGGGATCAATAAACCATATTTTGTTTTATATGCAAAGATGGAAAGTAGCTAGCAGTGTAATCCAGGACGCTCATTTCGTCCTGTTCGGGACTCATCAGCGGGATGTTGATGTTCACTCTGTGACTCGGACTCAGTACCGTTCAGTTCAAACGCCATCGCGTTATCCTCATAGATACTGACTCGTGATAGCCACATGCATTTTAAAATGGGGTGAAGTTTAAATTCACCTAATATTGTTTACTTGAATCTTCTGATTGATGTTTAGGACTTCATTTGATCAGTATCTTAGTGACATATGTGTATACTGTGTGTATTGCCTGGATATAGCCTTAATTCACAAGCATTATAAGTAAAGATGGATAGTGGCAGTTCTAAACATCAATTGGAAGATTCAAGTAAACAATGCCAAATGAATTTAATATTTTGTTGTTTTAACTAATATCATGTATCGATTGATGTTAGACCACCATTGGTAACCTAACAGCACCGGACGGCAGTTTCGTTCTATTATGGGACTCTTCAACAGTCCTCATCCACGATCCCTCTCGTGGGATTCGGTTTCGCGAAAGAATGCTTAACCTCCAGACCACTGAGCAAACCTTTATAAAAGTACACTTTGTTGAAACTTAAGAAATGTATTCATTCAACTTGTGAGAGGTCGGTTACCTTGCATATAATGTGAACAATCTAAACTTTATTTATTATTTATTTGTTTAAACACATAAATATTGGTACAAAGAGGCACCAGATATATATACGCCCCACAAATCTCATTTGATTGGTGTGAGGGCTGTGATACTGCCCAGGTACCGAAACTGAAACAGATGGCTTTCTTAGGAGGCGACACCCGGAGCCTTTGACCTAAAGAACTGATCCACAAGGCAGTAGAGCATCGTAAGGAGATGCACTCCCATAGTAGCCGGTGATCAACGATTGATTCATAAGCCATTTGTTCTCTCAGGATACTGGAGCCCATGTGCATCATTGGTTTGGAATGAAGGTTTTCCAACTTTCCGTATCCACCAACTCGGCTAAAGTGCCGTACATTGGCTTTTCATCCTCTCAATTTCGTAGACAGCACCCGTTGTACGAGAAGGCAGTGAGTAGGACTTCCCTGACAGAGGGTGCATATGCGTGGCCATGTGAGAGCATTTGGAGTGGGAGAGCGGACTCTCCCCACTCTCGGCCGTACCAGGGGATTCGGGGGTGAACAATCTAAAGTATACAGAAGATATAGTGGTCTTTTTCTTCTTTAAATAAACATTCTAATCAAATATCAGTTGTTTGTATACTTTGAGTATCAGTTTGAGATAGTATTATAAGAAGACGAAGATTATCAAAATTATGTAATATATTTGCTCAATGTATTTCAAACAGTCAGATCACATGTATACTTGTTAAGAATATTTATATCTAAAAAAGTATAAAGGTCAACTAGACAAATGAAAGGTAAGGAAAAACAAAAATAATGTGAAAAACATTGTGGAACTCACTATGTTGGACAATAAAACAAAATTACCAGGGTAGGTTTACAATGATAACAAATTGTTTTTGAATACATAAGAGGAAAGGCCAAAGGAGATGAGGAAGACCAAAGAACACATTACGCCGAGAAATGGAAACAGACAGACATGAGAAGAATGAACAAAAACTGGATAGAACTAGAAAGGAAGGCCCAAGATAGAGTGGGTTGGAAAATGCTGGTCGGCGGCCTATGCTGCATTGGGAGTAACAGGCGTAACTTGTCCGACATAAGAGGAGTTTGCATTTTTCGTATGATCAAAGCTTCAGTAAACTTTAGTGTATGACATTGAACACTTGTAAAACAGTGCAAAAGCCAGGTTAAGATCAATCTTATGACCTGTTTTAACTGAGTCATTTCATTTTATTTGTTATGTAACCATTAAGTTGCGGTGTTTTAGCCGTGCTTAAGTTGATAAAGCCTTATTTGGTGAAGCCGATTAACTTTTCTGGGAGCGGTTTCCGTTTTTCAAGGCTCATAAGCCTACAGCGTGGATGTGACGTTATGGGGAAATTGTTACTCCCATGTCTTGGTGTGTGGACGTCGCACCAAGAGCAAGTTTGATCTACATGCATAGTGGTAATACATAAGCTTTTACCCATACATCTCTACGTATACACATAGATTTACTTGCCCTATGAGCAAATGTCCGTAATATTGCACACCGGTAACACTAGTTTCCACTCATGCTTCCCATAGCATAGATATAGGTATATTTATAGCAACTCTCCTACAATCACTTTCGAATAGGGTTAATTTTTGTTAAGCTCTTTTATTAACTTACTTAACAGACAATCTTATTCTAACAGTAACAATTGGTCTATTTCTTTGTACCATTATGATCACTATCATGTCTGTATAAAATTGTACGCTTGATCACATGTGACAGCCTACGCACGTATCTCTCTCTGGCTTAAATGTTAATAGCTCGAATGTCGCTCATGAGTATCCTGTTTCCCATACGTATATGTACTGAAATCCTATTATTAGCGTTTACCTTTCCTATCTTCGCTTTGATTCGATTTGACTGTAAATTTGCCTCTGTATCCGCTCGCATACACACATTCGCCTATTTGCTTCAAACTCGCTGGGTGTGGTTATGACTTTGTAATCTGTTCTATCCGCTTATAAACTGTAGTCGCCGCTTCTTATTGCTTTCTAATTTGAAGAAGCGTTGGGGATTATAATCACGGTTATCAAGGCAATCGATTACCGAAGCTAAGTCACTATATATTCATCCGTCTGGAAGAGCAGTTGGTCACTGTTCCATTTGAATGTATTTGCTACAGCTGACTCACCTATTGCATTCATATCACTAGCACAAAGGCTTTCTCTTCATCACTGCATGACATACATAAGCATAGCCACTCTTTTAGGGGAAATTTATGGTCACCTCACCCTAGTATTTACCACCATATTTTCTTATTATGTCTTCTAATTGAAGGATTAGGCCGCTGATTTTATTAAACATAGAGCAGATATTTTGAGCTTATGTCCCTTGTGTCAACCCACGCGCATACCCTTTGTATATACATGCATACTGTTACGTCCTTGAATCTGTCTACCCACTTAGTGCCGAGTATAATGTAGATTAAGACCTTGACACGATAGGCTGACTGGCTTAACCTTGAGGCTAATATGCGTGAGTTCGAAATAGGGGTAGAGAGACGAAAACTATTCTATCCCTGATTGGCTGGCAAGCACGCGAGAGAGAGAGAAAAGACAAAGACAGCTGGAACACTAATCACTTTATTCCAACCCCGATCTAGCACTTGAATTCCCAATTCGATTAGGATGAAAAGTTACACGAATAAATAGATGACTAAGGTGACCACAACGTACAATAATTAGAAAAATACAGTTATGTCCAAAACTGGGGAATTATAGTAGAAAATAGGGTACAAAAGATTACGTCTAAATGACAATAGCTTTAGAACAGAAAATGCTATGGCAATGAATTATACATCAAACGAAAGCTTATGATCTGTAGAATAGGCTAGGGGCAAAAGTAAATGTTACAGTTTTACAAGCTTTGAATTAAATGAATTAACGTCCCCAAAAATAGCTTCCGTAATTTGTTCAGGCTTCTTGTTTTGCGGTTCACATCACATACATAAACCATACAAGCTGAAACTCATGCGATTCATATACATGAACTACACATCGGGGAGCCCACAAGATTTTCAGGGAGCTTTGAAAAAGAAAATCCAGTTTATAAGAGTCGTGGTTTAGTCCGATCACAGACCTCCCAAATTAGCTAGCAAGGTGGCCCCTACGGCCCAGCGACACCGCGAGGAGGTCTTAGGTCGTACTTTGCTGCAACCATTTAGGTACATGTTCAGACACCCTAGTTTGCAAATCAAGATTACTCCTCCCTATGTATAAGTGACCACACGCACATTTAAATTGGTAAACGTTGGGATATGACACAATTGTCTTTCTGCTTTCTAGTTTTTCGGCGAAGCATGGGCCTTGCTTGCTAATAACCGATTTAAGCTTTCTTCTCAATGAAAGGCTGTTTGACTCACATCTTAGCCGTAGGGTGATGTAAAGAGGCTTTTTATATGCTAAAAATGTAGTAGGTCTTACTATTCTGTTACCTTTTCATCGATTTTCGAATTTTAATAGATAACCATTTTCCATTAGTGTTTTATTTAACAACCTTACTTCTTCAATAGCGTCGTTTGTACAAATACAATCAATCCTATTAAATAGGCCCTTTATCAAGCCCCGTTTATATTGAACTAGACAATAACTATGATAACCAAGGTACTGACCCGTCCCTTATGTATTTAAAAATAGTTTGTTTTCACCATAAACCTGCCCTAGTAATACTGTTTTATTATCCAGCTTGATGAGTCCCACATTATTTTCTTCATTATCTTTGTTTTCTTTTACCTTCCATTTGTTTTGGAGCTAATCTAGAGGTCTCTGGTAGGTTGCTTGAAATCATGCTCAGCATGGGCTCAATCACTGACCACAAGCTTGTTGCTTGTATTAGATTAAATTGGGAAAAGGCCATAAAATTATTTCTGAAACATAAAACTGAAAAACTTTTTAACTAATAATCAGTTTTGCCTTTGCTTTTTGGAACTTAACTTGTTTGATAGGATTGACATCGTGTGAGCTTCACACACTAAAATTGACACATGTACATATTTAATGCAAGTACCGACCGGGCTCAACGTTGCTTAACTGCGGTGATCGGACGAGAACCGGTGCTTTCAACGTGGTATGATCGCCGGCCCCCAACTCCCCCGGTACGGCCGAGAGTGGGAAAAGTCCGCTCTCCCCCACGAAATGCTCTCACATGGAGACGCGTATATAGCCTCTGCCAGCGAAGTTCTTCTCACTGCCTTCTCATGCCATTACCGTTGTTTACGAAATTGAGAGGACGAAAAGAGAATGTCAGGCGCTTTAACCGGGTTAGTGGACACGGAAAGTTCACATAGGGGAGTTGGAAAACACTGATTCCAAACCAATAATGCACGTGGGCTGGCTCTAGTATCCTGAGGGAACAAATGGTGTATGAATCAATCTTTGGTCACCGTCTACCATGGGACTTCATCTCCTCACGATGCTCCACCGCCTTGTGGATCAGACCTTTAGGTCAAAGGCTCGGCGTGTGGCCTCCTAAGAAAAACACCTGCTTCGGTCTGGGAACCCGGGCGTTATCATAGCCCTTACACAAATCAAATGGGATTTGTGTGGCGCATATTTATCTTGTTCTTCCTTGTACCAATATTTATGTGTTTAAATAATAATAATAATAACATATTTAATACCATGAAATAATCTTAATTAGAAAATTACTGAAAACATGAAATCACGGGGTAGCTGTTTCTTCCCAGTTTAACGCGCCTCACTGGTTTGCAACTATCAACCCCCCTTACACTAAAGATCGAGCCCTGTTATGTTATTCTGGTCCTTTTTAAGTGTTAACCAAATACTATCTATAAAACTGCGCTGAGATCACTAGTCCAAGTGATTCGAGATAGTGGGCATTATTTTGAGATGTTAAGTGGTTGCATGTATTTATCAGGAAACTCTGAACCTCGGTTTTGTGTTGGCACGAATTAACAGATTGGTTTTCTTTTGTATCTGTTCGTTGATCATACTCCTTCCTATGATATGTAATTATTTTGAAGTCTCTGCAGTAACGTTGTTATTCGCATGACCTGAAAAAGTTAAACCTCCCAAAACAATGCTTAAAATTATAAAATATAGAATGTATATTATTTAAATTAAAGATATATAGTGTAGTTGGTTTATGATTCGCAATGAGATGTAGTATGCACAGTTTATCCTGGGACTGACCACTTGGATATACTTGTATTCCAGTGTTACTGTTCACGTTAGGGCTTGAACTTATTAGTTTTCTTTTCTTACGCCCAATATTTTATCTAGTTAGTTAGTTGTTAAATTGTTCATCTGATATGAATATATAAGTCAAGGTTTGTCAATTTGTCAGCGTATAATACTGACTAGCCTCAGGTTTCGATGTGAACAACATCCAACTGATAGACATTGAATAGAACGAAAAGTGTATCCTGCGTTCCACTACTAACTACAGTCTAACTATTCTAATCTTAAAGGAAGATTTTTTTAGGATGCGAATGTTATATCCTGAAGAGAATTATAAATGGTAACTTTGAGGACTATTTATGGACTAATATGATATGTATATTTCGTATTGTATAATTGTTAATTAACTAAACTATTCATATTCGTGTCCCTCTTATTATAAGCTTTATTATGACCCATAGACTATTACTGTATGATTTACCATCCTTGAGTTATCCCTAGTCCATTAATTACTGTTCCCCCTATTCACAGCCACATTTGGCTAAATCTTGTACAAATGTTATTTTCTATTTTATGGTACGATGTCGTCTGTCTGTTTGGTATATAAACCCAGTATGTTTGAGAATAATGATTCATATTGCAGAGACTGAGATTGGTGTTCTGGACTTAACTGGCTGAGCTAAACAGAAAGCAGGACTGATAAGTGTTCAAGACTGCTCATACGGCTTTTGTGTATCATTAATCCGATCGATAATTTCAATGCTCTCTAATTGGCGGTCTCATAACGTCATATATATTAAACATAGCACGTACGCACTCTCATTCGATATAACAACTGGCGACGGGGATGGGATACTTGTAATTCACCAGAAGCAGAGTTTTGTTGGGACATGCATAATTTCTGCATAAGGGCTTCCCTGATTCTGATTTGAGACTGTTTAAACCGCTTTTCTTGACGCTCCATAAAGGCTTCTAGTTGCCTCAAAGAAATACTCATTGTAGTTTTTCCCATCGCCACTGATAAGTCTTTGCTGATTGAACACTATATTCGAATCCTAAGCTAGTCTCGTAACCCCCAAGCTAGAACTACACAGCGAATCGAACACGAGAGAAAAAGCGCAAAATATACGAGAAGCACTTTACTCCAAAGGTTGGTCAACTTTAGATCATCAACAATGGAAAAGCTGGATTTCAATTGTTGTTTTAAACATTGGTTACTAATAATTGAATTAGTTTTATGAATGGAAATTACTAAAGTGATTGATTTCAACATATGAATTGTTAAGAGGGTTCGCATCTCGCGAGGTGGGATTGTGGATGCGCACTGCCAGTGATGAGTCCCACAATAGGACGAAACGGCCGTCCAGTGCTTCCAGGTTTTCCTCGGTGGTCTAGCTTCAATAGACTCATGATTTCAACTATATGAATTGTTAGTTTTTATTCATCGTATTTGATCAATATTCAATGTTTTATTATATTCCTTATTGTATTGTGTTCTTTTTTAGCTTTATGATTCAAATCAACAATTGAATATCTTCAATTTGTTCCCCAATCATAGAAAGATACATTATCCTCTTTTGGATAATGAACCACTTTCATAATGTCAATAGTCAATATACGAATGAACTAAGAAGGCCAATGTCTATTCCAGACAAAAAGATTATTTCACCAAGCCATGTGAATATAGTCAATAATAACTCGAAATCAGTAAATAAACCAAAATTGAAAATATCAAATCAAATACGAAAAAATGATAAAGTAATTATAGATTTGATTAATTTATTAGTTTTAATTGTTTAATCTTGAGCCCCTAAATGCCATGGCGACCAGGAAATGATGATCGGATGCTATATCAGCTTCTCTCCTGGTTCTCACATCCTCTATCGTCCTCCTGAACTTTTTTTTGATGCAGATATGGTCGATTTGATTTTGTGTAGTGTGATCCGGTGAAATCCAAGTGGCTTTGTGTATGTTTTTTTGTGGGAATATGGTGCCACCTATGACCAGTTTATTGAAGGCACATAGGTTTGCAAATCTCTCAACATTTTCGTTCCTTTCTCCCAGTCCATGTCGTCCCATGACGTCTTCGTATCCAGTGTTGTCTTTTCCAACCTTGGCATTTAAATCTCCCATTCGAATAGTCAGGTCCTTTGTTGGGCACTTGTCGACGATCGACTGCAGCCTATCGTAGAATTGGTCATTAACGTCTTCATCGTAGTCGTTGGTAGGCGCATAGCATTGGATGACGTTCATTGTAATGCCCTCTCTCTTTGTTTTGAAGGAGGCTTTGATGATCCTTGGTCCATGAGATTCCCATCTAATAAGTGCATTTTGTGCTTCTCTGGATAGCATCAATGCAACTCCTTGTGTATGTGAGGCATTTTCTTCTTCATGACCGGAGTATAACAGAAGTTCCCCTAAAGATAGTCGTTGTTGTCCAACCTTCATCTAATGTGTTTCACTGATTCCAAGCACCTCCAGTTTGTATTTTCCCATTTCTGCAGCAATTTGGAAGACTTCCGGTCTCCTACATTGTCCGGACGTTCCACGTACGCATAAAAATTGTTGCTCTGGTTGTTAGAAGGTGAATCGGCCTCATGACTTCCGAAGGAACTCGGCTTTCATCATGAAACATCATAATTATTGCTTCAACTCCCAGGGCAGAGTTTAAATGGTCTGAATAATTTTTCTGGTAAGCGTCTTTTTAGCGAGTTGGTTTTCTACGGGATGGGGTCGCTAACCCCATGCTCAACCCTCCTCCTTTACCCGGGCATGGGACCGGTTGTAGCCCCCGGAGGAGCTACAGGCGGAGTTGATTCAGAATATAGTATTACAATTATTCCATTCCATTGATGACACCTGTTTCACTTCAATCATGTTCAAACTCCTGTGGTCACAACTCTTCATTAGAACTGTAAGAACTCATCTCAATTTAAATCAATCAATCCGTGTATATAATATCACCTACAAATTAAGATAATCAGAAAGGGGTTTTGTGGAGATTTTAGTAATTTTATAGTTGAAATCATGAGTCTTTTGATGCTAGACCACCTAACCCCAAACCTGGAAGCACTGAACGGCCGTTTCGTCCTATCGTGGGACTCCTCAGCAATGCGCATCCACGATACAGCCTCACGAGATTCGAACTCAGAACCTAACAGTCTCGCGCTCGAGCGCTTTACCTCTAATCTGTAAAGAAATCATCCATCATCTACGTTTAATCATTAAATTTGTTCTTTTTTATTTCAGGATTTTAAACAAAACTTAAATAAAATTCAATCAACCAAACAATCGATTCCAAGAACAAATTTATGTCGTCTACAAGATCTATGTATTGAAGATCGTTGTAAATTAAATCAATTAATTATGAAATTAGCTGAAGCACAAGAAGCATTAAATCGAATGGATACTAAATTAGAAGAACAATCGATAGAGAACAATATCAATAAACATGATGAAATGTCCAAATTGAATCCATTTATAAACTCTGATACCTGTCCATCAAGTGTAGAACAGAATGTATATCCTTCAAAAACAGATCAGTTAATTGTAAGTCGTCGATTTGTGTAGATTGTTGAATTTCATTCAAATCAAGAGTCGATCTAAGTCAGACAATCATTCAAAATCTGAAAGTACTGGATAGCTGTTTAGTTGTAGTATGGGACCCCTTAGAAGTGTGCATCTACTACTTCGAAACTGGGAATTGAACGAAGGACATCTGATATCGCGTACGAACGCTTAGCTTTAGACTAATGAGCTGGTATACAATGGTGCACAAGCGTAATTTTCGTAGTTCTAATGAGATGATATGACTAGTGGAGTTATACCATGTAGAGTTTGAGGAAGGTATCCATCGATGAAATGGAAGATGGTTGAGCAATATCTCTGACTGATTGAAGTTAGACCTATGCACCATCAGATTTCGCCTTGATGATCTAGAGTATAAGCGTTGGTGTACGCGATCGTATATACACACTGGTGAGACGGCTCACGCTATCACGAAATAGTTTTACAATGCTTGTAGGTTCTTAGTGTTTGTCTAACTTAGATCAGTCTGTGATTTCAATGATATGGTTTGATTTACTTGTTTTTCGAGTTTTCCTAATCTAAAGCAAGATGTATCTAACTAACCACAATGATGGTTAAGTCTTTAGAATTAAATTCTTTTACTTTTGACTAAGACGGTTCATTAGCTTGACTAAACTGTATAAAAGTATCATCCAGAATGCTAAACTATGAAATAATACTCATGATGAAAGTATAATTTTCTATTCAATTGACTCAGATATTCAATGCTAACTAAGAAGAATGAATGCATATGACCAGCAATCAATCTAAATTCGTACATGAGATATCTTGAAAATACCTGCCTTAATACAAAATTCTTAACGGTATATTGAACAACAAAATAGTAACAGTTGTTATGAAATGAATGTTCTCTGAGAAAACAACCACAAATGAGTTCACTTGATTAACAAAGGTTCCTCTGCACATGATGGCACCAACGGCAAAATGCAAAAGATTAAATCCTGTAGTATTATTTAATAATGATCCGGGCCAAAGCTTCAACGTAGTGTGGGAAGGCCTAAAAGGATTCTATTATACTATTACAATCTTCGATCAAAGGTCGTGGCCAGTAAAGCAGAAGAATGGACGGTGGAGATAGCGTTTACATTTTAAGAACCGCGGTAGTGTAGCGTATATTATATATAACCAAACAAATATATGTTTCTTCACCATCTAATGTAAATGTAGTTACATATAAAGTGTGACAAATAGGAAAAATGTATGATCTTTGTCATTACAAAACACTAAATATGCATGTTACATTATGTGACATAGTTTAGAATCATTCACAGTGCCTTAAATACATTCACTCTTTGTCTAACACCTAGGTCTTGATCTTCATTATTTCTTTATAAATACCATCTCGAACCACATTCTTGATGATTAATCTTTTTTGTAATTATTACCTACTTACGCCTATTCCCCCCAATAGAGCAACGGCCGCCGACTAACATTCTCCAACCCACTCTGTCCTGGGCCTTCGTTTCTAGTTCTATCCCGTAGAAGACTAACTCGCTAAAAAAACGATTTTATAAGTCTTGCTGCTACACTTTTTCGATTCATTTACTATCCATCTTATTCACTTCATTTCTACTCTTACTTATAAGTAATATGTCAAATTAAGTTAACATACATCTATACCAGGTAATATGTCAATTAGAACTGACTAACATGTTTATCAAAGATGGATAGTGGCTAGCAGTGGAATCCAGGACGTGCGCCACTTCGTCCTATTTGGGACTCGTCAGCTGGATGTACCTGCATCTCAGATATGTTGATGTTCACTCTGGGGCTCGAACCCAGTACCTTAGAGATTGACCAGTTGCAGTCCTAAAAATCAATGGGAAGATTCAAACAAATGTGACTAACATGTTTGTTTGTTTGTTTGTTTGTTTTTTCTATTTTCAATGGATATTCTACATTCAAACAAGACATTCTATAAAACAAAACTGGAACATTTAGAAAATGAATTAAGTCAATTACGGTGTAATTTCAAAAAAGAACAACAATCTATGCCTAAATGTGAAAATAATCAATCCATGGAAACATTAATTGAAATTAAACCGACTATAATGAATGATGGTAAGAGTTTTGTTTGAATATTTCAAAAATTTTATCATTTTTACGTAATATCATATTATCGGTGTTATAGTACTGCAGTGTATACTACTTATATCTGTCTATATAAGTAGTATGTAATACCAATCAGAAGTGGAATGCATGGCAACAGAAGGTAAAGAATTTCGAGTTGAAGAAATCAGAAGGGGAAAACAGAAAGGGATTGTGAATTGAAAGAATCATACAAATGTGAAGGACAATTGATGGAAGATTTGTAAATGTATGGTTTTTTTATGTGACTAATGAATTTGACCATGTTCTCAAAGATCATATGCTCATTAGTGACTAGCTCTATGAGGTAGTCCCTGTTGTTCTAGTGAGAAGTCGTGGCCAGTAGAGTTAATCCATGTCAGATAGAGACAGGTATCTACCTCAGTACAATGGAAGTTGGTCACGCAATTTCGTGGATTGGTTCAGGTTAGACATTAACACCGCTGGAGGCCGGCTCAGTGGTCTATCGGTTAAGTGTTCCGGCGCGAGACCAGTAGGTCCTGGGTTCGAATCCCGCGAGGCGGGATCGAGGATGCACACTGCTGAGGAGTCCCACAATAGGACGAAACGGCCGTCCAGTGTTTCCAGGTTTTCCATAGTGGTCTAGCTTCAATTGACTCATGATCTTAACTATATAATATTCTCAAAGAGTTCCTCTGTTTTGAAACCAAAGAATGATCTAGGCAAAAAATCATTTATATGGCTAAAAATAATATTTTCTCTCAAAACTTTGTATAAAGCAGAAAAGTTGCTCTTCGAAGTAAATTAACATTTCGCAAATATTCAGTCGTGATATCTTCTTTAAAATTGCTTACCAATCTTTGAAAAGTGAGCATTCTGCCCATACAAGATAAAAGTCAGCTTAGGACATAAGTCTCAACCTTAATCGATTCGGTAGTATTGTAGTGAACAGAACGCGACTGGGGACAATCGAATGTATTTAAGCAAACATTACAGACTATCTCAGTAAATTCTGATAACCAAACAATGAACAGTCAATTTGCAAATTAACAACCAATTGTTTCAATCTTCTCTGTTTCTTCTCTAATTTCATTGCTCATGCATTTTCCAAACGATTGCGCTTCATTTCAGTTCTTTGCACATCGGTCTTCTGGTAAAATACATTCTATATCTGACCAACACCATATACTACTTATATAGATATAAGTAGACCACACCACACTCGTCCCCCCTTTAAAGCATTCGACCATGCGGTGGTTCTGCTCGCCACGCCACTATCTTCTTTCACTGCAGTCTGTGCCAAACTCTCCGTCAGAATGTCGAGTCTGCGGCGCGCTGACCTCCATAGCTCCGTCGACCTGCCGGGGCACCAACATCCGCATCCACCCGGCACCTGGGACGTTCAACACCCGTACTCCACCGGCCTGCTGAGCCATCTACATCCGATGTCCGCCCAGCAGCCGCACGTCCCACTGCTCCTCTCCGTCGACAGCACCCGCTACAGCCAACGCCGCCCCGCCAGAACACTCCACTCGACGCCACCTCTCCTCACCAGACTGCCCCAACTAGCACCTCCACTCCAGACCCGCAGCGGCGTCCGCAGAACAGCACCCTTCCTCCTTCTGGTTGGCAGCGACACCAAATATAGTGAACAGAACGCGACTGGAGACAATCGAATGTATTTAAGCAAACATTACAGACTATCTCAGTAAATTCTGATAACCAAACAATGAACAGTCAATTTGCAAATTAACAACCAATTGTTTCAACCTTCTCTGTTTCTTCTCTAATTTCATTGCTCATGCATTTTCCAAACATTGCCCTTCATTTCATTCTTTGCACATCGGTCTTCTGGCAAGTACATTCTATGTCTGACCAACCCATAACTACTTATATAGAATAAGTAACCACACCACAGTATTCCTTAATTTAATCGAAAGGCATATGTAAAGGACTATGAGCATCAACTCCGGAATGCAAGTATATCCAGTTGTTAGTTACGGATAGAAAGGAACGCGCGTCCTTGATTCCACTGTTAGCCACCATCCATCTCTGCTCATACGACGATGATTTACATTTGCTGGATTAATTCTTCCTCAGAAATTCTAATTCATATTGTTTGATTCTCCGAAATCAACCTAAGAGATTTGTATTGATTTCTAAACCTTATGAATTTCTGTGATTGATAGACTAATATTTTAATTGAATACTAAACTGATTGTTACCTATACATATAATCTTAGACCTTCCTATTAATTTAATCTAACTCACATATACATGGTTACAAAACGTCTTACCTTCATCAAATAGTCTACTAAGTCTAAATAAAATTACCAAATTTTATAACGCCAAGATGAATTAATTTATACGAATATTCGTCAAGGTTAGAACGAATAGCCTGACAAAAATTGGTCACCGAATATAGAGAAGTCATTATATGTGAAAAATAATCCTAAAGTTTCGTCCAGCTAACTTGTCTAGACTTCATCAGGGTAATATTTAAAATCAAAATCATCAAAGATGAATTAAATTTCTGCTTGACATTCATATACTTTATCTTCTGATTTCAAAGATATTTTGAATTTTGAACTAAACGATTTCAATTTCCCGGGTATTTCAAAACATGAATCAGTAATTTCTTAAATTGACATCTTGTCTTGATTTAATCATATTGAACATTCTATTATAAATAACTGATGATGATTCCATTAACAATATTTGTTGAGATTGGCGGTAATATTGTAGTGTGGGTTACTGATATCTACATAAGTAGTATATGGTCATGGTCGGTCACTGAATGTACTCCAGAAGATCGATAAGGAACGAACAGAAATGAAGCGCAATCGATAAGAAAATGCATGAAGAATGAATTCATAGAAGGCGAACTGATATTTCCAGAAGTAACAGTTAAGATTGAGACAATTGATTGTTATTTTGCAAATTAACTGTTCATTGTATGGTTATCAGAATTTAGTGACATCAGTCAGGCAGTCAGCTACAACGTAGGATCAGGCACATATATGCATCGGTCCAAGTTGCCATACCTCGTTAACACAACAACATGAACACCGGATTCATAGGAGTAGTTAATTTAATGATGGTAATATATAAAAGAAAGATTGCATATAAGGATATAATACAGAAAGAAAGACAGATATAAAGAAATTTTAACCTCAAGGTTTAAGGGAAGATAAAGAGTGTATACACCTACGCCATTGTGATCGATTATGAGCCATGTCACCTAGAGTCTCCAACCATTGGTTACGATAGTCACGAGGACCCCAACCAGGTAGTCTGCATCTACCAACATGGCTCAGACTAGAAGTTAGTGACTTCAAGCACTGATGCCACGTTTTGGTTTGGCCGCGCCTAACTCTCTTCCAACCATCCCCTACACTAGTCAGCATAGCGCGTCGTGGTAATCGGTGTTCAGGCATACGTAACACGTGGCCCAACCATCTCAGTTGATGAAGATTCATGACCTCATCAATTGATTTACCATCATTCTCAAATACCCGGTGTCTAACCTCACTATTACTTACTCGGTGATCCCAGCAGATGCGAGCAATATTTTGTAAGACATATGTGGTCAATTACTAGTAACTTACGAGTATCTTCTACTCTTAATGGCCATGTTTCACAATCGTAAAATTTAGTGAGATAGTCTGTAATTTGTGCTTAAATACATTCAATTGTCCTCAACTAGTGTTCTTGTTCACAACAATATGACACACACACACCCACGTTCATGGATATTAAAACACAACCCCTTGAAAATGAACTCACTACTTATAGAATCATATAAGTATTACATGTTACATTTAGTAAAGTCTACATGTATGTGATTTGTTCTTTGAAGTGAAGAAATTTATCATAGTTACTAAATATTGTACCTAAATCTCTAGAAATTTGTGGTATGAATTGACTCCAATAATTTAAAAATCCCATAAATGATGTTATGTCACATGGAAGATTAGTACCATTTTTTTTTTGATAAAAAGATGTTTATCTGGATTTGTTATTAATTTTAATATCAAGGGGGGACTAACAAGTTGTAGAAGGTAATGCTTCTTTCTACTTGAACCTACTCTCATTCAACGAAGTGATTATTAAGTAGAGTTTTATTGGTGCATGGATATTTTATAGATAAAATCAGTAGGTAATTGATGATGTCCTGGTCTAGGACTCGTCAGGAGTTCGTATTCATAGGTTGAAATAGGATAAAAGTAAGAACTTAACTGAAAACAGCGCATGTTATAAATCACCTTAAAATTTAGTAAATTTTCTACAAATTGGGTTAGTCAATTTGAGAGTGCGGTGAGCCTACATTGGTGCTATATAATATTAATAGTACAATGTTGTAAACAATCACAAATTACGAATATGGATTGTACAGTTTTGACTTCATATCTGAGCCCCCAAATGCCCTGGTACTGCTGAGAGTGAGAAGAGTTCGCTCTCCTTCTCCAATTGCTTTCACATGCCTATGTGTATACAGCCTCTGACAGGGAAGTCCTATTCATTGCCTTCTCGTGCCATTAATGTTGTTTACGAAATCGGGAGGACGAAAAGCAAATGTCCGGCGCTTTAACCGGACCGGTGGACACGGAAAGTCCACCTAGGGGAGTTGAAAAACACTCATTCCAAACGAATGGTGCACATGGGATGACTCCAGTAGCCTGAGGCAACAAATGGCATATGAATCAATCGTTGGTCACCGGCTACCATGGGATTGAATCTCCTCACGATGCTCCACTGCCTTGTGGATCAGACCTTTAAGTCAAATGCTCCGGCTGTGGCCCCCTAAGAAAACCACCTGCTTCAGTTTGGGCACCTGGGCAGTATCATAGCCCTGACACAAATCAAATGAGATTTGTGTGGCGCATATGTATCTGGTGCTTCCTTGTACCAATATTTATGTGGTCAAATAAATAAAATAAACTTCATATCTGAAAGGTATTATAGTTTGACTTATGATGACCACATGAGATTGTTACTGACTGTTGATAAAGAGAGGAAACAATAATTCAATTCTTCTTGATGCTTGCTATTGATTCATGTAGGGGTTTATGCAGACTGTTACGTCTTCATAGTTAGATAGAGCTTAGTTAAACAATCACTGAAAACTAAGAAGCGCTGAAAATCTGCTTTGTATTACTATGAGCCTTCTTAGCACCCACCACAAATCGAACCGACGGTCGTAAGGTTTCGTGACGATTGTTTTAGAACATTGACCTAGTGACCACTGTCTTACACGTTTGACTTCAATCATTTCCCAATATCATTAGTAGGTAATTTTATCAATCCTCGCACGACTAAACTCCACTGGTCACATCCACTCACGAGATTACAGTTAGTGCGTACAGTTGATGAAGATCACTGATATTCATAAACTAGATTTCAGGCTGATAATAGTTAGCCAACTATTAAAAACCATGAAATGCTTAACAGCTGTGTGGGACTTTATTACTGAAATGATAAATAAATATTAAATATTGAGAAAGAATTCTCGACCTTGAGTATGCGGATGATATTGTCTTACTGTGCGATAATGCCCAAGGCATGCAATCCGCACTTAATCAGTTGGCAATCAGTGTCCGCAGGTACGGCATGTGCTTTGCACCCTCCAAGTGCAAGGTACTCCTACAAGACTGGCAGGATTCTCATCCTGTACTCACCCTGGATGGTGAGTAGATTGAAGTAGTTGAGAAGTTCGTGTATCTAGGTAGCTACATAAATGCTGGTGGTGGCGTGAGTGATGAGATTGATGCACGTATAATGAAAGCCAGAGCGGCTTATGCCAATCTGGGCCATCTTTGGCGCCTTCGTGATGTTAGTCTGGTTGTAAAAGGTCGGATCTACAACGCGTCAGTGAGAGTAGTTTTGCTCTATGCTTGTGAAACCTGGACTCTCCGAGTTGAGGATGTCAGACGACTCTCTGTGTTCGATCATCGTTGTCTCCGAAGGATTGCCGACATACAGTGGCAACACCATGTTAGTAATGCAGAGGTTCAGCATCGTGTGTTCGGGTGCAGAGACGATAATCATATTGTTGGGGATGTCAAATCCCCAGAACTTACTTGATAAATGGCTTAATTTTGTAATTTTATTTTGAAAATTTGAATTTGGCTGTTTTCGCGCCAGAAGCGCTCTTTTTACCTTCATGTCATATTTCCCACTTGTAAACTATCTTAAACGCTATTGGTACATTGTTTCTTTGAGTGTGCTATTTTATAATGATGCCCAAGGACAATTTGTTGCAATATATATATACGTTTGAGTTTTTCCCCTTATGACTTTGCCTTGGAATTCTTCATCTAGTTAGCGGGGCCTGGGACAACAGATTAGATTAGCTTATCGTGTCATTGTGTCACTGGCATTCGTTCGTTACCGCGAAATCGACTTAGTCCAAGCATATCACAAATTGGTGTCACCATCTTGAAACACCGACTTCGGTGGCTTGGACATGTTCTACGAATGTCGTCCCAGAGAATTCCACGCCGTGCATTATTTGCCGACGCTGCGTCTGGTTGGAAAAAGCGGAGAGGTGGTCAGTGTATGACATGGTGTCCTGGTATGAAAGAAAGCTGCAAAGGACTGGGTTCTGTTGGTCCTTCACGACTCCCTGGCTGGGGTCCGAGAGGTGGTGCTACACTGTGACTAGAGACGTTATCAGATATGGCTCAGGATAGAACCAATGGCGATCCTGCTGTAACCTTCTTTTACTTTCTTCACAAAGAGTGGTTATAACCTCCTTAAGTGAGAGAGCTCTTCTGGTTGTACATTTCAGCTCCCCTCACCATTACTTTTTTTTATGCATCTCACCCCTTTCTCTTCCTATTTTCATTGTTTTGTGAGGCGCATATGTATCTGGTACCCCCGTGCACCAATATTTATGTGCTTAAATAAATAAATAAATTACATATTGAAGTATTCTTTGCATTATCAGTCAATCACTGAGTAAAACCTAGTCCTTATATACACCGATCCAAGTTCCCATACCCCTTTTACTAAGAGTGATAAAATTACCAGCTCAAATCCCAGAATAGTAGAGGTAATACAGTATCAGTGATGATTGAAAAGATTAAGGATAGAATATATGATTTGAGAAAACACAAATTATTGAAATAAAAAGGTTATGAAGAATTCATAATCTCAGAATTTGCAAGAAGAAAAAGAATGGTTTTACCCTAAGTCACCAGAAACGATTTTCAGCGATATCATTCAAAGTTTCTATAAACATTGGTTATGATAATTATGTGGACGGCAACCAAGCAGTTTACAGCTACTACACATGACACAATGTCTTCTTTATTTATATTTATTTATTTAAACACATAAACATTGGTACAAGGAAGCACCAGATACATATGCGCCACACAAATCTCATTTGATTTGTGCCAGGGCTATGATACTGCCCAGGTGCCCAAACTGAAGCAGGTGGTTTTCTTAGGGGGCCACAGCCGGAGCATTTGACTTAAAGGTCTGATCCACAAGGCAGTGGAGCATCGTGAGGAGATTCAATCCCATGGTAGCCGGTGACCAACGATTGATTCATATGCCATTTGTTGCCTCAGGCTACTGGAGTCATCCCATGTGCACCATTGGTTTGGAATGAGTGTTTTTCAACTCCCCTAGGTGGACTTTCCGTGTCCACCGGTCCGGTTAAAGCGCCGGACATTTGCTTTTCGTCCTCCCGATTTCGTAAACAACATTAATGGCACGAGAAGGCAATGAGTAGGACTTCCCTGTCAGAGGCTGTATACGCGTTGCCATGTGAGAGCATTTCGAGAAAGAGGGCGGGCCTTCCCCACTCTCGGCCGTACCAAAGCATTTGTGGGCAATGTCTTCTTTATTCTGTCCAATATTAGAGAATTTAAAAAAAACAACTATGTTCTTATGTTTACTTCTTCATTGTTATCAGTTGAACAAGTGGCCCAATTGAATCAATCAAATAAAAAACAATCGTCTTCTCACATTGTTGATCACAATCATCAATGCGATCAACACTTGAATTATAATGACATGACAACTAATTGTGATATGTTACAGAATATGAATGTCTCTGAAAATAATGGACACAATATCAAATTGATAAACAATCATAATCATACAAACAGCAATAATGAGTCTATTGTAAAATCAACAAACCAGGTAATTAGTTTCATTGATATTTGTCAATCTACTATTTATGTATATGATCTTTTAATAATAATAATAATTTCAATAGCTGAGATCATGAGTTAATTGAAGTTAGACCACCATGGAAAACCTGGAAGCACTGGACGGCCGTTTCGTCCTATTGTAGGACTTCTCAATTAGTGGTCTTGAGTACTGTTAAATGTATGAGGGCAGTTATCACTTCCCGGTTGCCCACACCGTGGAAGGGTTCTTCTAGAGGTACCTGAAAAGGAAATTGGGTTAGAAGTGGTCTTAATAACCTGAGAGCGTGACCACAGTACCCAAGGGACAACTGCTTGAGGTCGGTCACACACGACCTTTTTGTGAGTAATCTTCCTGTTAGCTCCGTACTTGTTGGGACCTTACCACCGGAGACGGATATCTGTGGGATAAGGCGAGTTGTGGATTTTCAGGGTCGACCTTTTCTAACCCCACCCCTCCTTGTGGGAAGGGAGCATCGCTGTTATACTGGTTGTCTGAAGTAAACACCTTATTGCTGTCACACCTCTGTACAGTCAGCAGTACGACTTCGCCTTTGGACCTTGGGTTTGCTGCTTTTAGTCTTACCGCTCTTCAACCGACCTGCCTGGCATGGTAGGACCTTGATGAACGATTGTTCCAGCCAGTATAGCTCGATTGATTCATCACGATAGGCAAGCCCGACCACCACGTCAAGGTAGCAGCAACGGTCGGGGACTCCTCAACAGTGCGCATCCACGATCCCGTCTCGCGAGATTCGATAATGTTACTACTTCTATGGATTTTGATATTTTGTCTTGAGAATTTCATCTTGTTATATCTGATGTGATATGACAACTTGAACCGATGTTATATATATTTGCAATGTTCTCTGTTGTAAATAAACTATGGACTGACTGATGGATGGATTGATATATAAATGTTTCGGTAAGGTTTTTTAAGATTTCACACTAAAATCGTCAGTGGACTTAATTTAGAAAAATATTCCTCTGATTCGATGAAGTATTTGATGAATAATATGTACGATTATAGTGGTGGGGGATATACTTTTCTCCTTCCTGCTAGTTTTTTGAAGGTAGTCGACAGGAAACCATGTTTTTTATTTAGGTCTCATACTATTTATCACTCATCAGCAAGGTATATGTATGATCTTGAGAGGACTGGTGTGGTTCGAACACATGGTATTTTATTCCACAGTTTGAGATGTTATCATTGAGCTATTTGGGTCTTGATTGACTTTTTATAGGAGTGATATATTTGCAGAATTGATCGATTAATCAGTAGTAACTAATGCTATATTTGTCTAGTTTTGTATTGTTCTTTAAAGTTGTGTGAGATTTTGAATCCCACTGAAATTATCAGTTCCTTTAAGATTCCAGATACACTCTGTTGATGAATTTTAACTAGCACCATACCTAGGTTAAGCAGAGCTAATGTCAGCTACGTCCAACCACGCACCTTATCTCAGATCACTCAGAACAGTGTGGGTATTGTAATTTAATCTATAGGATTGGTTCACTACTAAAGAACTAGACAAAAATGACGTTGTTCACTACTCATTGATCTTGTGTTTCCTCGTTTATCTAGAAGTGGACTATACTGCTAAGATGTGCCTTGACAATAAAATTCACTTAGTCATTAAACAACCTGTGTTTATTAATCACTTGATAATGAATTTCGCTTGGTAAGAATTGCTTTCAAATTTACCGTAAAACCACATGGAATGGATGCTTTTGCATGTTAAATGCAACCAGTTGAAAGCTTTACACTTAAAATTCGTGCTTTTCAACACTTAGTGCAGAAATGTTTGGAATTGATCAATCGTAGTTAGCATAGAGCGTAATATGTGACTACCGAGACATGTGAATCTATGATCTCACCAAGGTTCAAACCCAAGACCTCCAGGTTTCAATGTGAGAGTCTAACCTTTAAGTTTTTAAGCCGGTATCCAATGGTTTATATGTCTAACTTCAATCAACTCCGGTATTGCATGTCCACCATGCATTGTCACTGGTGAGTGTCTGGCTGTCTCACTCTGGAGACTGTTGAACCCCACTAATCATGAATCATCCTTACGATTAGTGAAATATATCTGTGTTAGCCGCTTTATATTTTAATTGAAATATTGGGTCGTGTCAATTCCTTTAGACTGAAGATAGTCCATATCGTGATCTAACAACTTTATTTCAGCAGTGTAATGACTGTGTTTGATGTCATTGAATGAATATGGATTGAATTTGAAATTAAACAATATTACACTCCGACTGAACAATCTTAAAGTATGACGCATGTTACCAGACTTTAAACTCCTGGATTTGATGACAGGTCACGAATATCCTCTATTGAATACTAATCAAAGTACAGTCCTGAATATCAGCAAACAGATAACTAAAACTCTTATTAATAATGATACAAAAACATAACCACTAAATAATCAAGTGTTTGTCTAAAGGACTAAATGGCTAGTAGGTAACTTGTTGCGCGTCTAAAGCGAATATTGCTGATTTCCTATCCTAATGTGAACATCAACACTAGGATGTGGATGATACCAGTTGTTTTTGATGTAGGTTTGTTCTCTGAGCTGGATGGTTTGGTCGTGGAGCTTTCATCGTCCTTCTGAACGACATCATCAGCACCAGTTGATGAACCTCAAACAGGACGAACGCATCTTTCAGATTCAAATATTATTCACAATACACGTATCTTAATTATGTTTTTTAACTATTGTCAGTCTATGATGACATGCTATCTGTTCTTTAAATTAATAAGAAAAAAAGAAAACGAAAACTGGTTAAAACATATGATAAGAATAAATTCACTTGGTATTGTTTGTTTGAATCTTCCCATTGGTGTTTTTAGGACTGCAACTGGTCAGTCTCTAATTGGCATATGTGCATACTTTGTGTATTGCCTCGATATAGCCTTATTTCACAAGCCATGTAAGCAAAGATGGATAGTGGCTGGATTCCATTTCTAGCCACTATCCATCTTTGATTATATATGATAAGATTATTTTCTTCCATGAAATACTTGTATTTTTTGTCAAATATTCAATATACTACTTACTTGGTATTAAAGTAGTTAATGTTTGATTCAAATTGTATGATCATCAACTCAGTGCGCATCCACGACTTCACCTCGCGAGATTCGAACCCGAGACATACCAGTCTCGCGCCAGAGCACTTAACCGATAGATCACTGAGCCGGCATACGATGGTGATGTCCAGTGCTTCCAGGTTTTCATTAGTGGTCTAGCTTCAATTGACTGACGCTTTCAATTATGAAAATATTAAATCTCCACAGAACCCCTTCTGATAATGATCATCAACTACTTTTCTTTTTTTTCTTCTCTAATTATCATCAGACAAATATCACAAGAAATCAAATAGTTACAAAATTCAAACAAAAAAACTGTTCCAATTTTGTCCCAGTATGGGAATTTATTAATGCTAATGATAATTCCATTGTAAATATTCAATGCATAGATACAAGATCTAATCAAACAATAAAGAAAAATACTTCAATAATGACTGAACCAATCAATATGACAATTCAGTCAATTCATTGTTCAATTGAAAAATCTACACAAACTACAATGAATGAAGTAAGTATTCAATTCAGATTAATCATTCATTGAAACTATCTAAAATTGTTAGAATGAATTGGTTACTACTTATTGACTACTACTTATTACTGGCTCATGATCTTAACTATATAAAATTACTAAAATCTCCACAAAACTGCCTTCTGATAATGATCATATGCTCACTAGTGACTGGCTCCATGAGGTATTTCCTGGAGTTCTAGGGAGAAGCAGTAACAAGTGGAGTTCAACTAGGTGTGTTGGCAGTTATCAACTCACTGAAGACATTGGTGAATGGTTGCTCAATTTCTTGGATTGGTTGAAGTTAGACATTAATACCGTTGGATGCAGGCCAGCTCAGTGGTCTGTCGGTTAAGCGCTTTGACGCGAGACTGGTAGGTCTTGCGTTTGAATCTCACGAGGCGGGATCGTGGATGCGCACTGCTGAGGAGTCCCACAATAGGACGAAACGGCCGTTCAGTGCTTCCAGGTTTTCCATGGTGGTCTAGCTTCATTTGACTCATGATATCAACTATGAAAAGTACTTGTAGTTCGCTTGGGCCAGCACAGAATTACTAGTAACTAAGCCCTCATTGATACTATTTTATTCTCTTTTGAGATTAGACAACAAAATAATTCTGAGAGTTTTAGTTATCATGTTTCTTAAATATTTATATGGGTCTATGTATTTACAAATGATCAAACTAATGTAAGGATTAACATCTATGATATTGGTTGCTATGTTAAGCCCAGATAAATTATTCTAGCTTCTGGACAGATAATCAAAGGGTCGTAACGAAGAGAGGAGAGAGCGAAACGAGACGGCACGCAGTGGCGAATGATGTGTGGGCCAAATCGATTTAATCAAATATCAATCAATATTTATAGTCATACAAAAATACGCTACAGACATCTGATGCGTAGGATAAAAAGTTTACACACATAGAGACTTACATAAAAACAATCGAGGTTGATAAGCAAGTAAGTGACAAGGTAAAAATGTAGCTTGAGAAAAATGAATAGATTAGCTTGTCCATAAGCTAGAATAAGTTGTATGGGCTTAACATAATAACCAACACTACACATCAATTTTACATTACATGACGCTTTATTCGCCTGTTGTCCAGGTTAGTTTAATAATAAAATGTAACAAAATAGCATACTGACATCAACGGATGAATTAGTCGAGTTTTCTTTCAATGTCTCACTATGAATTCTGATTGAACTCAGTAGAGTTGAGTGTTTAAAGATAAAATTATTGAGGTTCAAATCCTGATGGGAAAATCGACACTAAGATGTTAGTATTTCCAGTTGGCGAATTCTAAATAGGACGTAACGAGTATCCATAAATTCCACTAATAATCATTACTTTTTTTATTATTTAAACACATAAATATTCGTAAAGGAAGCACCAGATAAATATGCGCCGCACAAATCTCATTCGATTTGTGTGAGGGCTGTGATACTGCCCTGGTGCCCAAACTGAAGCAGGTGGTTTGTTCAGGGGGCCACACCCCGAGCTTCTGACCTAAAGGTCCAACCCACAAGGCAGTGGAGCATCGTAAGGAGATGCAGTCCCATGGTAGCCGGTGGCCAACGACTGATTTATACGCCATTTGTTCCCTCAGGATACTGGATTCAGCCCATGTTCACCATTGGTTTGGAATAAGTGTTTTCCAACTCCCGTAGATGGACTTTCCGTATCCACCAACCCGGTTAAAGCGCCGAACATTGGCTTTTCGTCCTCTCAATTTCGTAAACAACAATAATGCTGTGAGAAGGCAGTGAGTAGGACTTCCCTGACAGAGGCTGTATACGCGTGTCCATGCGAGAGCATTTCGAGAGTGAGAGTGGACTCTCCCTACTCTCGGCCGTACCAGGGCATTTGGGGGTACTTTTAATCATAGTTCGGACATACTAACATTTGAAACTAAATAGTAATATAGAAGCAGTCCGCTTGAGATGTACGTATACAAATA
Source organism: Schistosoma mansoni (assembly GCF_000237925.1). Taxonomy (NCBI): domain Eukaryota; kingdom Metazoa; phylum Platyhelminthes; class Trematoda; order Strigeidida; family Schistosomatidae; genus Schistosoma; species Schistosoma mansoni. The sequence goes on along the minus strand of NW_017386094.1, from coordinate 83,736 downwards.
GCGGCTGATAATTAATTACAAGTTTCACATTTAACTATGAAGCGATTTCTTTCGTCCCACTTCACGCGTATGAAACATGGCCATTAAGAATAGGGGATTTTTGTGGGTTACTAGTGTTCGATCACAGGTGTCTTCGAAGCATTTCACTGTTTAAGCGATGCGTGAGTTAGGAATAAGGTACTGGGTTAAGATGGCAAATCAACTGATGATATAGAAAATCTTCACCAACCGAAGTGATTAGGACATGTGTTACGTTTCTCCAACCATTGCTTACCTCGATGGGTGATATTCTATGGTGTAGGATTAGGATGGAAGAAATACGAAATGAAATATGGCATCAGTTCATGAAGTCATTGATAATTAAACTGACCCAGGTAGGTAGGTGTAAAATACTTGGCTGGGGTCCGCGTAATTATCGTAACCAATTACTAGAAACTTTTGAACGACATGGCTCCTAATAGACTTTAATTATTGAAACGACAGAATAATGATGTTAGTCGAATAAAGTATAGTATACTGATGACTGTTAGTAACTCTTGAGTGACCTTGAAAAAGCCATTTAAAGTGAAAATTATTATTATTATTAATTAATTATTATTAATGGCTTTATTTAATATTATAATCTGGTACATTATAGAATTCTCAGCATGAGTGGAATGGTTTTTTTTACTTAACATTCAAAAATCTGGGAATATGGGTTTAGATATAAAGTGAGGAGCTTCGGTTAGGGTTAGTTCTTTTTTTTTAGACATCAAAGACCTTTGAATTATCTCTAGACATTATGGTTTCCAGTCTGTGGTTTTAAGCATTTGATTGACTAAATATTGATGCACATGTGAGTGATTATCTGGACTCAGTAACTAAGTGGATAACGCGATGCTATTTGACGCCAATGGAACTGGCTTCGAGCCCTGGAGTAATCATCAACTCTGGGAAGTGATAGATACATCCGGATGATGAGTTCAAAATAGAATGAAACGTACGTCTTGGGTCCCACTGCTAGCTATATTCCATCTATTCTAATATTAACTACTGATAATATTTACCTGACTTTAATTAAGATACTAGCTATTCGTTATGGCGTTTTGAATTTTGTCCAAAACTCAAACATCTTGTACCCTGAATATAATTGGTTCATCTTTACATTGTATTTTTTCTTTTGTATCTTCTAAATGTCTTTATTCATATTATAAAACTAATGCATATCTGAGCGGTATGTAATACTGTTACACTTTGTTGTATTACTGTTAGGTTTTGTTCTTTGTATGCGTTAGCTAATTTAAATCAAACAAACTAGATCACTTATAAAGTGCGTTCTCGTCCTTATTCATGCAAATTCTTATGATTCTACACATGAAACCCCAGTCGTATCAAATTATTATAGACAGATCCTGGTGGGCTATCAGGACTCAGTAGCTAAGTGGATAACGTGATGGCATCTAAAGCGAACGGTACTGGGTTCGAGTTCCAGAGTGAACATCAACTCTGAGATGCAGGTACATCCAGCTGACGAGTCCCAAATAGGACGAAACGCGCGTCACACTGGATTCCTCTGTTAGTCATTATCCATCTTTACTTATAAAGCTTGTGACTTCAGGTAATATCGAGGCAGTTCGCATAGGATGCACATATACCAACAACAGACTAATCAATTGTAGTCCAAAATAACAATGAGAAGATACAAGTAAACAACAACAAATGAACATAGAATCTGGAATGGTTATTAAAATTATCATTTTATGAATTTTCCATAGTTTTTTACGTTGACTTTTTATCATCATCATGACCTAAGAACCATGTAAAAATTTAGACCCCTGACCTTTCTAACTTAATAGTGTAGAAACAAAAGTGTTTATTACTCAATCCATCAATAGTAACATACTTCATATAGATTTAATGTCAGTGGCAGTAGATTCATTTTGTGTTATCTTATTTGTATAACATATCGTTTTCACTGTACGATGGATACTATAATAAACATTTTTTTTCCTGAACAATCCCAAACGATTTAAGGCCTGTAGAAAGAAGATATAACTTACATGAACTTAAGTATATCTACTCATAGTTTACCATTATAATACGATAATAGGATTGTGGACTGAAATTTCGCTACAGCTAGACTGGATACTTAACTGGTACGCTATACTCTATGCCCTGGTACAGCCGAGAGTGGGGAGAGTTCGCTCTCCCTCTCCAAATGCTCTCACACGATCACGCGTATACAGCCTTTGTCAGGGAAGAAAGATAAAAATATCAATGTAGTTCCAATTATTTCCATTCTATTCTCAGCCTCTGTATTGTTCTAGATTTTGGTAGAATATTTAAAAAAATTTAATCCTCATCACAGTTCTCTTTGACAGATCGTCATTCCCATTACATGAAGATACCTTTGAGTTTAGTTACTTTACTCACTAGAATAATGCCACTTCATTGCTTGAATATACAGATGATTATTTAGGAATCTAAGTTGATTAAGCATAATTACCGTGACATTTATTAATAGTTCATCTATTATATTTAGGCACAAATGACTTAGTTGAAAGCGTGAATCAATTGAAGCTAGACCACTAGGGAAAACGTGGAAGCACTGGACGGCCGTTTCGTCCTATTGTGGGAGTGCTCAACAGTGCGCATCCACGACCCCCCACTCGCGAGATTCGAACCCAGGACCTACCAGTGTCGCGCCAGAGCATTTAGTCGATAGACCACTGAGCCGACATTAACAAATGACTTACCCAAATAGGAAGGTTAAAATTATAGAATAAAGATGAGTCAATCAGAAACAAGCAAATGACTAAGATTTTTGAAAAAAATTAATGAAAGGTACGTAAAATAAGTAACCGAAATACCTTTTTATTGTAATCAGTATGTTTAAATTGAAAGTAAGAAATTACGGCTTTTCACCAAAGATTGTAAATAACAATATTATACCTATCTATATCCTAATGTTTATAATCACATTAAGATTCAATAGGACGAAAGGTCCGTCCAGTGTTTCCAGGTTTTCCATGGTGATCTAGCTTCAATTGACTCATGATTTCATCTATATGTATAAAGAATACTATTATATCGAAGAAATCTTCACTCATGAAAAATCAATCAAAAATTTCAGTAATGTGATAACTCCAAACCCTTGCAAATTTAAATGTTGATGTTTACATCAGTTTCATTTCTTTTCTATACAAATAATAAACATATTTATTGTCAGCTGTTAGTTATTAGGAAATTAATTATAATTTTATTATTATGATCAGTAGTAGTAGTAGTAGTAGTAGTAGTAGT